>NW_027003386.1:0-5439 GCF_036934945.1 Oncorhynchus masou masou
GAGAAGGCAGAACAGTACAGTGAATTATTATCTCAGATAATCTCAGTGTGTGTGTAATTTTGAGCCTGTATTTGTGTGTCTGGATTCCCAAGTTGATTTATAATGTATCAAGGCGAGCGCTGGTAAAAACATCACCTCTCTAACCATCCCTCAAAGAAACTGCTAACCTGGTACTTGTCTTGGTGTTGGCTGGATCCAGAAAGAAGCAGGGACCCTGTGACACCAATGGGGAACAACAGGCAACACGACTGCACAAATATTGGTCACCTGGCTGTCTGTCTTCGTGTTGGATATTCTACAGTTCTCAGGAAAGGCCACACAAGAGAGTCTGAGAAGAAGAGCAGTATCAGGATAAAGGTGAGACCCAGATGCTGACCGTGTCAAGTAACAATGTTTATTATAGCAACAGGGGCAAAGGTACAGGATGGCAGGCAGGCTCAGGGTCAGGTCAGGTAGAGGTTGGTAATCCAGAGGGCAACGGTACAGGACGGCAGGCAGGGTCAGGGGCAGGCAGAGTGGTCAGGTGGGCGGGCTCAGGGTCAGGACAGGCAATGGGGAAGATGGGAGACACCTGGAGGGGGGTAGAGACAATCACAAAGACAGGTGAAACGTCCTTGTCCCGAAGCTAGCAACGGATACCCACGAGCCAGGCGGATCTCCCGGTTAGCAAACAAAATTACTCCAGGTACAATACCTCTTTTGCCAACTGGCCTGGACCCTTTGTCAACACAGAGCCCTGCCGTTCCATTACGACTGGTCTACCGACGTAATTCCATCTGTTGTGCCCTCAACCAGCCTCTGCCGGACGTCGGGGCAGACGCTTCTTTTGAGCGCCGTGTCTCCGCTTGCTAGGCGTAGTGTGAGCTACCCAGCGGCTTCCCTGTTTCATCTATTGCTGTTCACTGGTCCCTATGCCCACATGGCTGCATAACTGATGCCTGCTGGACTGTTCATTAATCACGGTACTCCAATTTGTGTATTTTTGTTTATCTGTCGGCCCCAGCCTCGAACTCAGGCTCTGTGTGTAGTTAACTGACCCTCTCTGCCCATTCATCGCCATTTTACCTGTCTTACCCGTTGTTGTCTTAGCTCTCCCAATCAACACCTGTGATTGCTTTATGCTTCGCTTTATGTCTCTCTCTAATGTCAATATGCCTTGTATACTGTTGTTTAGGATAGTTATCATTGTTTTAGTTTCCTGCAGAGCCCCTAGTCCCACTCAACATGCCTCAGATACCTCTTTTGGCCCACCTCCCACACATGCGGTAATCTCACCCAGCATAACTAGTGCGTCCAGAGATGCAACCTCTCTTATCGTCACTCAATAACTGGGTTAACCTCCACTGTACCCGCACCCTACCATACTGTCTGTACATTATGCCCTGAATCTATCCTACCACGCCCAGAAATTTTATTCTTTGGCCACAACGCACTAGACGACCAGTTTTGCTAGCCTTTCGCCGTACCGTCATCCTACTCCTCCTCTGTTCCTTGGGTGATGTGGAGGTTAACCCAGGCCCTGCGTGTCCCCAGGCGCTTTCATTTGTTGACTTCTGTAACCGTAAAAGCCTTGGTTTTATGCATGTTAACATCAGAAGCCTCCTCCCTAAGTTTGTTTTACTCACTGCTTTAGCACACTCCTCCAACCCTGATGTCCTTGCTGTGTCTGAATTCTGGCATAGGAAGGCCACCGACAATTCTGAGATTTCAATCCCCAATTACAACATTTTCCTTCAAGATAGAACTGCCAAAGGGGGAGGAGTTGTAATCTACTGCCGAGATAGCATGCAAAGTTCTGTCATACTTTCCAGGTCTATGCCCAAACAATTAGAGCTTCTAATTTAAAAAATCAATCTCTCCAGAAGAATCACCCCTCATCACTGTCAAACGCTCCCTAAAACACTTCTGCAATCAGGCCTTTCTAATCGACCTGGACCGGGTATCCTGGAAGGATATTGACCTCATCCCATCAGTAGAGGATGCCTGGTCGTTCTTTGAAAGTCATTTTCTCACCATCTTAAATTAGCATGCAACTTTCAAAAAATGTAGAACTAAGAACAGATATAGCACTTGGTTCACTCCATACCTGACTGCCCTCGACCAGCACAAAAACATCCTGTGGCGGAATGTACTAGCATCGAATAGTCCCCGCTATATGCAACTTTTCAGGGAAGTCAGGAACCAATACAGGCAGTCAGTCAGGAAAGCAAAGGCTAGCTTTTTCAAACAGAACTTTGCAATAAGCAATGCTATCCTCCTGGCTACCCCAACCCCGGCCAACAGCTCCGTACCCCCGCAGCAACTTGCCCAAACCTCCCCAGTTTCTCCTTCGCCCAAATCCAGATAGCAGATGTTCTGAAAGAGCTGCAAAACCTGGACCCATACAAATCAGCTGGACCCTCTCTTTTAAAATGATCCGCCGCCATTGTTGCAACCCCTTTACCAGTCTCTTCAATCTCTCTTTCTTATTGTCGAGATCCCTAAAAGGTGGAGAGCTGATGCTGTCATCCTCCCTTCAAAGGGGGTGACACTCTAGACCCAAACTGTTACAGACCAATATCCATCCTGTCCTGCCTTTCTAAAGTCTTCGAAAGCCAAGTTAATAAACAGATCACTGACCATTTTGAATTCCACCATACCTTCTCTGCTGTGCAATCTGGTTTCTGAGCTAGTCATGGGTGCACCTCAGCCACGCTCAGAGTATTAAATGATACTCCATATTCCATCCAGTTTGCTTTTATTTTTGTAATATATTACATTAGATCCTTCTTGAATAAGTTCCTCCATTTTTTTGTCATTCTGTTGTACCGTTTTTCACTTGTTAGAATTCTCTTTAAACTGCTTTTTTTACTGATGAATATTGAATTGAATGACCTCTGAAGGTACATTTAAAAGCTGTCCCAAACAATAAGGGGATACTGGAGAAAATGCAGTTATAAATTATTTTGTCTTAATTAAGAACAAATTGTCTTCCAGTAGACTGATACATTTCACAATATCCCCATCCAAGAGGAAATTCTGTAAGAGCTTTTGTGAAGACCAATTAGATGATGGTCCGATCTCATTCTGTCTCCTTTCAATACTTTTTTAACCTTTGACGCAACACAGAAAGAGAAACGAAAGTAGTCAAGATGACGAGCTTAATTAAGTCTCCTCCATGTACTATATATCTCACTAGGTCAGGGTTTTTTAGTCTCCAAATATCCACTATTTCTAATGTGTCCATAGTATTTGTGATCTCGTTACGGGTATGGTGATGACAGTTTGTAGATAGATTTTTTGAGGTATCTAACACTGTGTTATAGTCTCCAGAGCCAGGCGGCCCTAAACGCTCACTACGCAAGTTGCGTAGGGCCCAGCAAATTACGCAAGGGACACACCTCCTCCTCGTGTCAAAGCAGGTATCAATGTTTACAACTTCAATGCGAGGATGAAGCGGTACTCTCCTTCTGGTCATGAAAAGAGAAAAACTAAACACCATAAGAGTGAATTTCCGGGAACAGCAATCAGGGAAACCTGTGTTCTTTCCTCTCCAAGTTTGATGACAGCAAATAACAGTAACGTTAAGTTGCAGTGTATCTCTCTCTAGTCTGTCTGTCTGTCTTGCTAACCTAGCTGGGCAGTGCATCTCTTGGTCTGTTTTTTTTATTTTTATTTTTTATTTCACCTTTATTTAACCAGGTAGGCTAGTTGAGAACAAGTTCTCATTTGCAACTGCGACCTGGCCAAGATAAAGCATAGCAGTGTGAACAGACAACACAGAGTTACACATTGAGTAAACAATAAACAAGTCAATAACACAGTAGAAAAAAAGGGTCTATATACATTGTGTGCAAAAGGCATGAGGAGGTAGGCAAATAATTACAATTTTGCAGATTAACACTGGGGTGATAAATGATCAGATGGTCATGTACAGGTAGAGATATTGATGTGCAAAAGAGCAGAGAAGTAAATAAATAAAAACAGTATGGGATGAGGTAGGTAAAATTGGGTGGGCTATTTACCGATAGACTATGTACAGCTGCAGCGATCGGTTAGCTGCTCAGATAGCAGATGTTTGAAGTTGGTGAGGGAGATAAAAGTCTCCTACTTCAGCGATTTCTGCAATTCGTTCCAGTCACAGGCAGCAGAAAACTGGAACGAAAGGCGGCAAAATGAGGTGTTGGCTTTAGGGATGATCAGTGAGATACACCTGCTGGAGCGCGTGCTACGGGTGGGTGTTGCCATCGTGACCAGGGAACTGAGATAAGGGGGAGCTTTACCTAGCATGGACTTGTAGATGACCTGGAACCAGTGGGTCTGGCGACGAATATGGAGCGAGGGCCAGCCGACTAGAGCGTACAAGTCGCAGTGGTGGGTGGTATAAGGTGCTTTAGTGACAAAACGGATGGCACTGTGATAAACTGCATCCAGTTTGCTGAGTAGAGTGTTGGAAGCTATTTTGTAGATGACGTCGCCGAAGTCGAGGATCGGTAGGATAGTCAGTTTTACTAGGGTAAATTTGGTGGCATGAGTGAAGGAGGCTTTGTTGCGGAATAGAAAGCCGATTCTGGGATTTGATTTTCGATTGGAGATGTTTGATATGAATCTGGAAGGAGAGTTTACAGTCAAGCCAGAAACCTAGGTACTTATAGATGTCCACATATTCAAGGTCGGAACCATCCAGGGTGGTGATACTAGTCAGGCGTGCAGGTGCAGGCAGCGAACGGTTAAAAAGCATACATTTGGTTTTACTAGCGTTTAAGAGCAGTTGGAGGCCACGGAAGGAGTGTTGTATGGCATTGAAGCTTGTTTGGATGTTAGATAGCACAGTGTCCAAGGACGGGCCGGAAGTATATAGAATGGTGTCGTCTGCGTAGAGGTGGATCAGGGAATCGCCTGCAGCAAGAGCAACATTGTAATGGCGTTCTTCGTTTGTTGAATGAGAGTCGGACCGAAATGCAGCGTGTTGGTTACTCATGTTTTTTAATGAAACAAATTAATCGCGGTACATGAAATAACTGATATAAATAAATAACAACAAAACGGAACGTGAAACCTAATTACAGCCTATCTGGTGAAACTACACAGAGACAGGAACAATCAGCCACGAAATACAAAGTGAAACCCAGGCTACCTAAATACGGTTCCCAATCAGAGACAACGAGAATCACCTGACTCTGATTGAGAACCACCTCAGGCAGCCAAACCTATACTAAACACACCCCTAATCAACCACAATCCCAATGCCTACAAAAACCCCAATACAACAACACAATAACATAAACGCATGTCACACCCTGGCCTGACCAACTAATTATCTAAAACACAAAATACTAAGACCAAGGCGTGACAAACATCATTGATATATACAGAGAAAAGAGTCGGCCCGAGAATTGAACCCTGTGGCACCCCCATAGAGACTGCCAGAGGACCGGACAGCATGCCCTCCGATTTGAC
>NW_027003387.1:0-5439 GCF_036934945.1 Oncorhynchus masou masou
AATTGAACTCTCGAGTTGCGCAAGCGGTCTAAGTCACTCCATGTCAGTGCAAGAGCTGTCACTACAGTCCCTGGTTCGAATCCAGGCTGTATCACATTCGGCCATGATTGGCAGTCCCATAGGGTGGCGCATAATTGGCCTAGCGTCGTCCGGGTTTGGCCGGTGTAGGCCGCCACTGTAAAAAATAAATAAATTGTTCTTAACTGACTTGCCTAGTTAAATAAATCACCTCGTGTAGATTAGTGAAAGCCAGGTGGGGGGGGGGGGTGTCATGTTTAGTAGGGCGAAGACATTTTGAAACTGGGAGGTACCACCAGCTTTCCGTTGCAAATCATTTTCCTATGGTGTGTCCTACTGAACAGCACCCATGGCTCCTCTCTCGGGCAGTTGAGTCGCCAGCTGTTGAGAGATCATGTATACAGTGCCTTGCGAAAGTATTCGGCCCCCTTGAACTTAGCGACCTTTTGCCACATTTCAGGCTTCAAACATAAAGATATAAAACTGTATTTTTTTGTGAAGAATCAACAACAAGTGGGACACAATCATGAAGTGGAACGATATTTCAAACTTTTTTAACAAATCAAAAACTGAAATTGGGCGTGCAAAATTATTCAGCCCCCTTAAGTTAATACTTTGTAGCGCCACCTTTTGCAGGATTACAGCTGTAAGTCGCTTGGGGTATGTCTCTATCAGTTTTGCACATCGAGAGACTGACATTTTTTCCCATTCCTCCTTGCAAAACAGCTCGAGCTCAGTGAGGTTGGATGGAGAGCATTTGTGAACAGCAGTTTTCAGTTCTTTCCACAGATTCTCGATTGGATTCAGGTCTGGACTTTGACTTGGCCATTCTAACACCTGGATATGTTTATTTTTGAACCATTCCATTGTAGATTTTGCTTTATGTTTTGGATCATTGTCTTGTTGGAAGACAAATCTCTGTCCCAGTCTCAGGTCTTTTGCAGACTCCATCAGGTTTTCTTCCAGAATGGTCCTGTATTTGGCTCCATCCATCTTCCCATCAATTTTAACCATCTTCCCTGTCCCTGCTGAAGAAAAGCAGGCCCAAACCATGATGCTGCCACCACCATGTTTGACAGTGGGTATGGTGTGTTCAGGGTGATGCTTTTACGCCAACATAACGTTTTGCATTGTTGCCAAAAAGTTCAATTTTGGTTTCATCTGACCAGAGCACCTTCTTCCACATGTTTGGTGTGTCTCCCAGGTGGCTTGTGGCAAACTTTAAACAACACTTTTTATGGATATCTTTAAGAAATGGCTTTCTTCTTGCCACTCTTCCATAAAGGCCAGATTTGTGCAATATACGACTGATTGTTGTCCTATGGACAGAGTCTCCCACCTCAGCTGTAGATCTCTGCAGTTCATCCAGAGTGATCATGGGCCTCTTGGCTGCATCTCTGATCAGTCTTCTCCTTGTATGAGCTGAAAGTTTAGAGGGACGGCCAGGTCTTGGTAGATTTGCAGTGGTCTGATACTCCTTCCATTTCAATATTATCGCAATATTATCGCTTGCACAGTGCTCCTTGGGATGTTTAAAGCTTGGGAAATCTTTTTGTATCCAAATCCGGCTTTAAACTTCTTCACAACAGTATCTCGGACCTGCCTGGTGTGTTCCTTGTTCTTCATGATGCTCTCTGCGCTTTTAACGGACCTCTGAGACTATCACAGTGCAGGTGCATTTATAGGGAGACTTGATTACACACAGGTGGATTGTATTTATCATCATTAGTCATTTAGGTCAACATTGGGTCATTCAGAGATCCTCACTGAACTTCTGGAGAGTTTGCTGTTAAAACTGAAAGTAAGGGCTGAATAATTTTGCACGCCCAATTTTTCAGTTTTTGATTTGTTAAAAAAAGTTTGAAATATCCAATAAATGTCGTTTCCACTTCATGATTGTGTCCCACTTGTTGTTAATTCTTCACAAAAAAATAGTTTTATATCTTTATGTTTGAAGCCTGAAATGTGGCAAAAGGTCGCAAAGTTCAAGGGGGCCGAATACTTTCGCAAGGCACTGTATATCTCCTGGCTCTCTGTGTGAAGAATGCTCTAACACGCACCAGCAGCAACACACTCTTACTGTCTGGAGGCTGGATGTCATATTGTGGCCATGTGAAATTAGCCTCACTGACTGACAATTAGTCACTAACGACCATTAGATCTTCTGGACAGATAACATGATAAGTAGTAGCTAAACAAACCACAAATTTGTGAATAGTAGATTAGAAATGGGAAGAGTATTCAAGAGAGGTGTTGCCTATTTGATGTGGGTTAAATTGAGCCATTTCTTACTTTCTTACTCAGTGTCAGTCTGTCGAGGGGACTCTAGTTTTCTTTCTAACAAAGATATCTACATATATTTCAAAATGTTTATCAGAATTCATAAAAACATTCTTTTTGAAAACACAACTTCTAAAAAGTGGTTCCTTGGCACAACTTAAATTGAGCCATGGAACAGGGTATGTTAAGCCACCTACACATTTTTGTACTGAATTAATTATTGCCACTACCTTTTAAAAACCATGCCCATCTTTCTTTCCAAAACACAATTCAACACAATCAAAATAGCTTTTTTGTCTTTTAACACAGGCTTAACACCTAACACTTGAGCCCATAGACTGGTGCTCTCTGTTATTTATTTTACTGTCGCAGCTGACGTGTATATACTGTTGCGTCGTCAGTGTACATAGACACACATGCTTTATTAAAGGTCACTGGAATATCATTTGTGTAAAGAATAATGGCCTAAGCCAGCTGCCTTGCGGTACACCACACTACCAAATTTGTTAGAGGCTTCCGTGCTAGGTTTAGGACCTCATATTGAAGCTTATAGAGACCCCAACTGATGTATAGAACAACCGTAAAATTACCTACTGTGGTTTAGACACATGCATAATGAAACCTCTTAACACAATAGATTAATTTGAAAATATTTATATTTTTTGGACATAACATGCTTTCCACGTTTTCCATGTGGTTTCTTCCTTCAGACTCCATCAAATTGAGTGGTTTAATGACACGTGTGGTTTCCTAGAAACAAGGGTGGCTCAACTTACCCCACTCTCCCCTAATAGACAGGATATGAAAACTAAATCCTCAAAGGAAGCCAGCCCAGCTAGAAATACAATTGGCAGCACTAACTGGCAAATTGGAAAGGTCAGTTTGTTGGTTGAGGTGATGGTGAGATGTTATGTCTGACTGTTTAAAAGACACCAGTAAAGTTTACACAACACTGGTAATGGGCCACATTAAATGTGAAGATTATTACTAAACACAGACCTATTTGAGAGTCCCTGCTGTGGGGCTTGGTAAGTGTTTTATAGGGGCTAGGGATTGGTGAACATTGTTTTATAGGAAGCGACGCAGCGGCTGGTTTCTTAGGCTGGGGTTGGTTGTTTTCACATTTAACCTCTAGCGTCGAGCAATCCCGTATCCGGGAGCGTAATCATAGCCTCAAGCTCATTAGCATAACGCAACGTTAACTATTCATGAAAATTGCAAATGAAATGAAATAAATATATTGGCTCACAAGCTTAGCCTTTTGTTAACAACACTGTCATCTCAAATTTTCAAAATATGCTTTTCAACCATAGCTACACAAGCATTTGTGTAAGAGTATTGATAGCTTGCATAGCATTAAGCCTAGCATTCAGCAGGCAACATTTTCACAAAAACAAGAAAAGCATTCAAATAAAATCATTTACCTTTGAAGAACTTCAGATGTTTTCAATGAGGAGACTCTCAGTTAGATAGCAAATGTTCAGTTTTTCCAAAAAGATTATTTGTGTAGGAGAAATCGCTCCGTTTTCATCACGTTTGGCTAAGAAAAAACCCAGAAAATAAAGTCATTACAACGCCAAACTTTTTTCCAAATTAACTCCATAATATCGACAAACATGGCAAAAGTTGTTTAGAATCAATCCTCAAGGTGTTTTTCACATATCTATTCGATGATAAATAATTTGTGGCAGTTGCCTTTCTCCTCTGAACCAAATGGAAAAGTGCAATAATTTCGACGGAGGACACCAAGCGGACACCTGGTAAATGTGGTCTCTTATGGTCAATCTTCCAATGATATGCCTACAAATACGTCACAATGCTGCAGACACCTTGGGGAAACGACAGTGTCGGCTCATTCCTGGCGCATTCACAGCCATATAAGGAGACATTGGAACACAGCGCATTCAAAATCTGGGGCATTTCCTGTATGAAATGTCATCTTGGTTTCGCCTGGAGCATTAGTTATGTGGCACTCACAGACAATATCTTTGCAGTTTTGGAAACGTCAGTGTTTTCTTTCCAAAGCTGTCAATTATATGCATAGTCGAGCATCTTTTCATGACAAAATATCTTGTTTAAAACGAACGTTTTTTTTTATCCAAAAATTAAAAGAGCGCCCCCTATATCGAAGTTCATGTCTGGTTGTGACTGTTGGTCTAACTGCTAAATGAAATCCTCCTTGTTCCAGGTGCTGATTAGCACCACAATCCCTGTTGTCTGCTTCCTTGCTATGCAAACACCCGAAAAAACCTATTCACATCTGTCAATCTCAGGACGCATCCCTACCGGTTCTTCCCCCCAGAAAACACAAACCTACCTGTTCAGGGAACTTGTTCGTACCAGTAGGTCTAAAGACTTGGCCTATTTAAAGTGTTAACGGTTAGAAACACTGCTAATTCTTATGGGAGAGAACTCCCTGAGCACTATTATTCTAAACCAAACCAAGCATAAAAACCTTTGTAGTTAGCAGTTTGCTGCAGCAGAGCATAATTAACCAGTACTGTGTTACTGTTGTTTTTCAGACGTGACATTGGCACTCCCATGTTTGTCTGCTGGTCACAAGTGGTTTACACTGAATCTCTAAAAGACCATAGGGAGCTACTTGGCTGATAACTAAAGTATGACTTTACTTTGTTGTTTTTGTGTGTGTGATTCATTGTATGTTCTCACAATAACTCTCCTCTTGTATCTTTCTTCATTCTCTCCCTACAGTTCCAGCAGTCCGTCTCAGCGGAGTTGAAGGCTCTGGGCAGAAGCTCCTACACACTGTGTGTCGACGGGCCCCTCATCATACGACAGGCCCTTCACCCTGAGGCCTCCAAGAAGGTATTGAGTGGCCCTTGATTTTCTAACCTACCATTTAGGGGAAATGGAGCCATTTTGATACAAAATATAATTGTCCTTATTTACTGACCGAGTTAGGGGAATTTCCACTAATAAAAAAACAAAAACAAATGATATATATTTGCATGCACACTACCGTTCAATAGTTTGGGGTCACTTAAATTTAATTGTTTTTGAAAGAAAAGCACATTTTTTTTGTCTAATTAAAATAACAACAAATTGATCAGAAATACAGTTTTACAAGTAATTTGACTTGTTGCTGGAAATGGCTGATTTAAAAAAATAAAATAAAAAAAA
>NW_027003388.1:0-5439 GCF_036934945.1 Oncorhynchus masou masou
AGTATTCTGAAACAGTCCGTCAGTCCGTAGTCTGAAGCAGTCAGTATTCTGAAGCAGTCAGTCAGTATTCTGAAGCAGTCAGTATTCTGAAGGAGTGTAAGCAGTCAATATTCTATCAGTATTCTGAAGCAGTCAGTATTCTGAAACAGTCAGTCAGTATTCTGAAGCAGTCAGTATTCTGAAGCAGTCAGTATTCTGAAGCAGTCAGTAGTTCTGTCAGTATTCTGAAGCAGTCAGTATTCTGAAAAGTCAGTAGTCTGAAGCAGTCAGTATTCTGAAGCAGTCAGTATTCTGAAGCAGTCCGTATTCTGAAGCAGTCAGTATTCTGAAGCGGTCAGTATTCTGAAACAGTCAGTCCGTATTCTGAAGCAGTCCGTATTCTGAAGCAGTCAGTCCGTATTCTGAAGCAGTCCAGTATTCTGAAGCAGTCCGTATTCTGAAGCAGTCAGTATTCTGAAACAGTCAGTATTCTGAAGCAGTCAGTATTCTGAAGCAGTCAGTATTCTGAAGCAGTCAGTATTCTGAAGTCAGTATTCTGAAGCAGTCAGTATTCTGAAGCAGTGAAGCAGTCCGTATTCTGAAGCAGTCAGTATTCTGAAGCAGTCCGTATTCTGAAGCAGTCAGTATTCTGAAGCAGTCAGTATTCTGAAGCAGTCAGTATTCTGAAGCAGTCAGTATTCTGAAGCAGTCAGTATTCTGAAGCAGTCAGTATTCTGAAACAGTCAGTATTCTGAAGCAGTCCGTATTCTGAAACAGTCAGTATTCTGAAGCAGTCAGTATTCTGAAGCAGTCAGTATTCTGAAGCAGTCAGTATTCTGAAGCAGTCAGTATTCTGAAGCAGTCAGTATTCTGAAGCAGTCAGTATTCTGAAGCAGTCAGTATTCTGAAGCAGTCAGTATTCTGAAGCAGTCAGTATTCTGAAGCAGTCAGTATTCTGAAGCAGTCAGTATTCTGAAACAGTCAGTAGTCTGAAGCAGTCAGTATTCTGAAGCAGTCAGTATTCTGAAGCAGTCCGTATTCTGAAACAGTCAGTATTCTGAAGCAGTCAGTATTCTGAAACAGTCAGTATTCTGAAGCAGTCCGTATTCTGAAACAGTCAGTATTCTGAAGCAGTCCGTATTCTGAAGCAGTCCGTATTCTGAAGCAGTCCGTATTCTGAAGCAGTCAGTATTCTGAAACAGTCAGTATTCTGAAACAGTCAGTATTCTGAAGCAGTCCGTATTCTGAAGCAGTCAGTATTCTGAAGCAGTCAGTATTCTGAAGCAGTCAGTATTCTGAAGCAGTCAGTCAGTATTCTGAAGCGTAGTCAGTATTCTGAAGCAGTCAGTATTCTGAAGCAGTCAGTATTCTGAAGCAGTCAGTATTCTGAAGCAGTCAGTATTCTGAAGCAGTCAGTATTCTGAAGCAGTCAGTATTCTGAAGCAGTCAGTATTCTGAAGCAGTCAGTATTCTGAAGCAGTCAGTATTCTGAAGCAGTCAGTATTCTGAATTCTGCAGTCAGTATTCTGAAGCAGTCAGTATTCTGAAACAGTCAGTATTCTGAAGCAGTCAGTATTCTGAAGCAGTCAGTATTCTGAAACAGTCAGTATTCTGAAGCAGTCAGTATTCTGAAGCAGTCAGTATTCTGAAGCAGTCAGTATTCTGAAGCAGTCAGTATTCTGAAGCAGTCAGTATTCTGAAACAGTCAGTATTCTGAAGCAGTCAGTATTCTGAAACAGTCAGTATTCTGAAGCAGTCAGTATTCTGAAGCAGTCAGTATTCTGAAGCAGTCCGTATTCTGAAGCAGTCAGTATTCTGAAGCAGTCAGTATTCTGAAGCAGTCAGTATTCTGAAGCAGTCAGTATTCTGAAGCAGTCCGTATTCTGAAGCAGTCAGTATTCTATTCTGAAGCAGTCAGTATTCTGAAGCAGTCAGTATTCTGAAGCAGTCAGTATTCTGAAGCAGTATTCTGAAGCAGTCAGTATTCTGAAACAGTCAGTATTCTGAAGCAGTCAGTATTCTGAAACAGTCAGTCTGAAGCAGTCAGTATTCTGAAGCAGTCAGTATTCTGAAGCAGTCCGTATTCTGAAGCAGTCAGTATTCTGAAAGCAGTATTCTGAAACAGTCAGTATTCTGAAGCAGTCAGTATTCTGAAGCAGTCAGTATTCTGAAGCAGTCAGTATTCTGAAGCAGTCAGTATTCTGAAGCAGTCAGTATTCTGAAGCAGTATTCTGAAGTATTCTGAAGCAGTCAGTAGTCTGAAGCAGTCAGTATTCTGAAGCAGTCAGTATTCTGAAACAGTCAGTATTCTGAAGCAGTCAGTATTCTGAAGCAGTCAGTATTCTGAAGCAGTCAGTATTCTGAAGCAGTCAGTATTCTGAAGCAGTCAGTATTCTGAAACAGTCAGTATTCTGAAGCAGTCAGTATTCTGAAGCAGTCAGTATTCTGAAACAGTCAGTATTCTGAAGCAGTCGTATTCTGAAGCAGTCAGTATTCTGAAACAGTCAGTATTCTGAAACAGTCAGTCAGTATTCTGAAGCAGTCAGTATTCTGAAGCAGTCAGTATTCTGAAGCAGTCAGTATTCTGAAGCAGTCCGTATTCTGAAGCAGTCCGTATTCTGAAGCAGTCAGTATTCTGAAGCAGTCAGTATTCTGAAGCAGTCAGTATTCTGAAACAGTCAGTATTCTGAAGCAGTCAGTATTCTGAAGCAGTCAGTATTCTGAAGAAGCAGTCAGTATTCTGAAGCAGTCAGTATTCTGAAGCAGTCAGTATTCTGCAGTCAGTATTCTGAAGCAGTCAGTATTCTGAAGCAGTCAGTATTCTGAAGCAGTCAGTATTCTGAAGCAGTCAGTATTCTGAAGCAGTCAGTATTCTGAAGTCCGTATTCTGAAGCAGTCAGTATTCTGAAGCAGCAGTCAGTATTCTGAAGCAGTCAGTATTCTGAAGCAGTCAGTATTCTGAAGCAGTCAGTATTCTGAAGCAGTCAGTATTCTGAAGCAGTCAGTATTCTGAAGCAGTCCGTATTCTGAAGCAGTATTCTGAAGCAGTATTCTGAAGCAGTCAGTATTCTGAAGCAGTCAGTATTCTGAGCAGTCAGTATTCAGTATTCTGAAGCAGTCAGTATTCTGAAGCAGTCAGTATTCTGAAGCAGTCCGTATTCTGAAGCAGTCAGTATTCTGAAGCAGTCAGTATTCTGAAGCAGTCAGTATTCTGAAGCAGTCAGTATTCTGAAGCAGTCAGTATTCTGAAGCAGTCAGTATTCTGAAGCAGTCCGTATTCTGAAGCAGTCAGTATTCTGAAGCAGTCAGTATTCTGAAGCAGTCAGTATTCTGAAGCAGTCAGTATTCTGAAGCAGTCAGTATTCTGAAGCAGTCAGTATTCTGAAGCAGTCCGTATTCTGAAACAGTCCGTATTCTGAAGCAGTCAGTATTCTGAAACAGTCAGTATTCTGAAGCAGTCAGTATTCTGAAGCAGTCAGTATTCTGAAGCAGTCAGTATTCTGAAGCAGTCCGTATTCTGAAGCAGTCAGTATTCTGAAGCAGTCAGTATTCTGAAGCAGTCAGTATTCTGAAGCAGTCAGTATTCTGAAGCAGTCAGTATTCTGAAACAGTCAGTCATTCTGAAGCAGTATTCAGGTATTCTGGAGCAGTCAGTATTCTGAAACAGTCAGTATTCTGAAGCAGTCCGTATTCTGAAGCAGTCAGTATTCTGAAGCAGTCAGTATTCTGAAGCAGTCAGTATTCTGAAGCAGTATTCTGAAGTCAGTAGTCAGTATTCTGAAGCAGTCCGTATTCTGAAGCAGTCAGTATTCTGAAGCAGTCAGTATTCTGAAACAGTCAGTATTCTGAAGCAGTCAGTATTCTGAAGCAGTCAGTATTCTGAAGCAGTCTGATGCAGTCAGTATTCTGAAGCAGTCAGTATTCTGAAGCAGTCCAGTATTCTGAAGCAGTCCGTATTCTGAAACAGTCAGTATTCTGAAGCAGTCAGTATTCTGAAACAGTCAGTATTCTGAAACAGTCAGTATTCTGAAGCAGTCAGTATTCTGAAGCAGTCAGTATTCTGAAGCAGTCCATATTCTGAAGCAGTCAGTATTCTGAAGCAGTCAGTAGTCTGAAGCAGTCAGTATTCTGAAGCAGTCAGTATTCTGAAGCAGTCAGTATTCTGAAGCAGTCAGTATTCTGAAGCAGTCAGTATTCTGAAACAGTCAGTATTCTGAAGCAGTCCGTATTCTGAAACAGTCAGTATTCTGAAACAGTCAGTATTCTGAAGCAGTCAGTATTCTGAAGCAGTCAGTATTCTGAAGCAGTCAGTATTCTGAAGCAGTCCGTATTCTGAAGCAGTCAGTATTCTGAAGCAGTCAGTATTCTGAAGCAGTCAGTATTCTGAAACAGTCAGTAGTCTGAAGCAGTCAGTATTCTGAAACAGTCAGTATTCTGAAACAGTCAGTAGTCTGAAGCAGTCAGTATTCTGGAGCAGTCAGTATTCTGAAACAGTCAGTATTCTGAAGCAGTCAGTATTCTGAAACAGTCAGTATTCTGAAGCAGTCAGTATTCTGAAGCAGTCAGTATTCTGAAGCAGTATTCTGAAGCAGTCAGTATTCTGAAGCAGTCAGTATTCTGAAGTCAGTATTCCCTCAGTCCGTATTCTGAAGCAGTCAGTATTCTGAAACAGTCAGTATTCTGAAGCAGTCAGTATTCTGAAGCAGTCAGTATTCTGAAACAGTCAGTATTTCTGAGCAGTCAGTCAGTATTCTGAAAGTCCGTAGTCATCCGTATTCTGAAGCAGTCAGTATTCTGAAGCAGTCAGTATTCTGAAGCAGTCAGTATTCTGAAACAGTCAGTATTCTGAAGCAGTCCGTATTCTGAGTAGAAACAGTTCTAGAGCAGTCAGTATTCTGAAGCAGTAGTATTCTTCAGTATTCTGAAGCAGTCAGTATTCTGAAACAGTCAGTATTCTGAAGCAGTCAGTATTCTGAAGCAGTCCGTATTCTGAAACAGTCCGTATTCTGAAGCAGTCAGTATTCTGAAGCAGTCAGTATTCTGAAGCAGTCAGTATTCTGAAGCAGTCAGTCAGTTCTGAAGCAGTCCGTATTCTGAAGCAGTCAGTATTCTGAAGCAGTCAGTATTCTGAAGCAGTAAGTATTCTGAAGCAGTCAGTATTCTGAAGCAGTCCAGTATTCTGAAGCAGTCAGTATTCTGAAGCAGTCAGTATTCTGAAACAGTCAGTAAGCAGTCAGTATTCTGAAGCAGTCCGTATTCTGAAGCATTCTGAAACAGTCAGTATTCTGAAGCAGTCAGTATTCTGAAACAGTCAGTATTCTGAAGCAGTCCGTATTCTGGAAACAGTCAGTATTCTGGAAGCAGTCAGTATTCTGAAACAGTCAGTATTCTGAAGCAGTCAGTATTCTGAAGCAGTCAGTATTCTGAAGCAGTCAGTATTCTGAAGCAGTCAGTATTCTG
>NW_027003389.1:0-5437 GCF_036934945.1 Oncorhynchus masou masou
ATGACGATGACGACCATGGCGCTTACTAGGGCTATACAGGCCACAAACAAAGTCAACTACAGCTAACATTGAAAATATATATGTCAATCTCTCCTGGCTCAAAGTGGAGGAGAGATTGACTTCATCACATGTTCATTGCACCAAGCTGGCTGTTTGAACTACTGGCACACAGCTCGGACACCCATGCATACCCCGCAAGACATGCCACCAGAGGTCTCTTCACAGTCTCCAAGTCCAGAACAGACTATGGAGGCACACAGTAAAACATATAGCCATGACTACATGGAACTTTATTCCACATTAAGTAACTCATGCAAGAAGTAAAATTAGATTTAGAAAACATGCATACAAAACACACGATAACATATGCGCTATAAACACATGGATTTTGTGTTGAGGATATATGGTAGTAGAGTAGGGGCCTGAGGGTACACACTTAATATGTTGTGAAATCTGTTGTGAATGTCTGCCTTAATTTTGCAAATGTGACTCGCCACCTGGATTCGGTCATATGTTGTAAAGTGAGAAATTGTTTTATTTTTATTTTTTACATTGGATAAAGTAGAGACTCAGAGCTACAAAAGGGTATATCATACACTGCATTTGAGGAACAATGGGAAAGTAATTCTGCTTTGAAAGTTGATCAACTTGTAAACTCACTTTTGAAAAAAATCCCTTTTTGAATGTTTTGGTATCTAGTGAAGACCTCTTCTTTGTCTACAACCATTGAGCATCGTTCACACCTTCTTAAGCTTATCCCCACCCATCTTGTTTCTCTCGAAGCACACACTTGACACTGACCGATGATTAGTTTACCTCTGGATAACATGAAAACTGCTGTCAACAATTTCATTACGCTTTTTTTGCAGACATTTACTGACACCGGCCATATTCAACGGGTGTTGTACACATGTCACGTTAGCTAACGAGCCAGCCAGCTAACATTAGTTAGTTAAACAACAATTAACAAAGTGGCAACAATACCACAGTGCTGGGAGATAACCAACCAGGTCCAATGTTAGCTAGTTAACATTAGACTCTCACTATAAAAGCAAATGGCTCTGGAAAAGAAATAATATCAGCTACGGAGCCAGCCAGCTAACGTTAGCTAGCTAGCTAAGAGTGCACTTTAGCTTGAAATGAAACCACTTTCTGTCAAAATGTGAAATGTGTAATATATAAAAATGTACAGTAGCTAGCTATCTCACCTGCATACATCAACATGCATCATGGACGTATCTCCCTGTCAGGAATGCCATACCACAGTTGCCCTTAGTTTGAAGATGTAATTCAGAGACTTTAGCTATCATACTCTAATTCCACTGATTTCAAAGCTTGATCCTCCAGAAAGTGGAGAGCAACAATTATGCAGCTCCACTACACAATACATTTTTTTTTAAAGCCACATTCGATAGGATTACCAACAGACTGACGAGCTCAAATAGACAGACGCCTTCAAAATGGCAGACCAATCTGAACTCCTCTCTCGGCATATCCAGTCCACTCATCTCAGCCAATCATGGCTAGTGGGAAGGTTGCTGTCTTCTCTGTGGCTTAATTAACAATTGTATTCATATTTACAGATGGCATACAAATTTGTTATTAAGGCACATGAAAGTTCACATGGTCGAGAAGGTATTTCTGCCAAAAGAAACGCATTTTGTTAAAAAAAAAATATTTTTTACGTTCAAATTGCTCTCCTGTGAAGTGGTGACTTGCGACATATGCCTAGTTTCCTGAATTGGGTCACAATTGGGGATCCATAATAAATGCAAATACAACTACAAACTGGCAACAGAAGCAGGATCTGTCTTATTTCTGTAAATATACTGATGATTTATAAAGCCAGGGACATTTAATAGTTAGGCTATTGATTATAGACCTAATTAAGTCTGTTTTCTCACCTGCTCATTCTGCTAGTGCCTCCGCGGCATTGCTCTCAACAGCTGGTTAACATTCCTAATGTGCACATATCAACATGGTCTAGGAAAAGGTGCCAATTCAACAGCGCACTGATGTGTTTTAGAACCGTGGACAGCAGCCACTATCCAACGAGGAGAAAGTGCATTTGTTATTAAATAATATAATTTGTATTAGTTTTGCACTATTGTTTATGTAATACCACCATATACAAGTTCAGTATCACGTCTTATACTGATGGACTGTGCCATCCCTATGGCCTACAGAATTGATCAGTCCACTCAACGCGAATCAGACTGTGTCTTGTACACCACAATATAAATATATTTTTTGGGGGGGCTACTGCTCGACTAAAGAAATCTCAGTCGACCAACAGCCTATCGACTAAACAATCGACCAGTTGACTAAATGGGTCTCACGCCCTGACCTTAGTTGTCTTTTGTTTTCTTTATTATTTTGTTTAGGTCAGGGTGTGACAAGGGTGGTATGTGTGTTGTCTTGTCTATGGTTTTTGTATATCTATGGAGCTTTGGTATTGTCTAGGTAAATGTAGGTCTATGGTGGCCTGAATTGGTTCCCAATCAGAGACAGCTGTTTATCGTTTCTCTGATTGGGGATCCTATTTAGGTTGCCATTTTCCATTTTGGTTTTGTGGGTTATTTTCTATGTGTAGTTGCATGTCAGCACTCGTTATTATTAGCGGCACGGTCATTTTGTTTTTGTGTTCTTCGTAAATAAAGAAGAATGCATTCAAATCACGCTGCGCCTTGGTCTCATCGTTACGACAAACGTGACAATGGGGTCAGCCCTAGTAGCTAGCTTGGATGGCTAGCCTCTTCAGTAACTACTGGCTGGCTAGCTAGCTGAGACCTGAAGAGATAAGAGAATGTTTTTCTGACTGAAGCACAGCCAAGTGACACAGTGCCCCCCTGTGGACTGAAGCTAAACTTAACAACATGCTATTTAACCCTATTTAAAATTAGCAATGTTGAGGTGGTAGAACTGACAGTCTTCTAACCTATTCCATACTTGGTTCATGTTTGTTATTTCCATATAGACTATGTAACAAGTTGTATTAAAAAATATATATAAATAAATGAACTGCTCATTATTAAATTGGTGAAATTACTGAATTAAGCTTTTATAATACTGTTTTTATTTATTTAGCTACATACCTTTCTTATTGTTGCTGCATTGTCAAGAGGTTAACCTGCAATTAAGCATTTAATTGCACTGTGTACTCCATGCAAATCATGTGTATATGACAAATAAACAAACTTGAACTTAGAAGGGAAGGGGGAGGGCAGCCAGAAAGAGAGGGGAAAGAATTGCCAGCTTTGTGGTTAGACTGTTGGTGAACAAAACATAGAAAATACAACAGCCCATAAGTAATGTTTCCTCAAGTGTTATGTAATCTAATAACCTCACATTCGCTGACAAAATTAATCATAGAGGTCTTATAACTTAATACATTTTTTTAGTTTGCAAGCTCTGCCACATCCGACAAGCGTCGGAGTCGGTGCAGTAAGATTCGATCTTAGTCCTGTATTGAAGTTTGCCTGTTTGATGGTTCGTCGGAGGGCATAGAGGGATTTCTTATAAGCTTCCGTTTTAAAGTCCCGCTCCTTGAAAGCGGCAGCTCTACCCTTTAGCTCAGTGCGGATGTTGCCTGTAATCCCAAAGGTGATGTTGGGCGATTCGAGCTGGCTCACAGTCTGCGTTCCAATTCATCCCAAAGGTGTTCGATGGTGTTGCGGTCAGGGCTCTGTGCAGGCAAAACCATTTCTGTATGGACCTCGCTTTGTGCACGAGGGCCTTCTCCAAACTGTTGCCACAAAGCACAGAATCGTATACAATGTCATTGTATGCTGTAGCATTAAGATTTCCCTTCATTGGAACTAAGGGGCCTATCCCGAACCATAAAAAAACAGCCGCAGACCAATACTCCTCCTCTACCAAACTTTACAGTTGGCAGGTAGCGTTCTCCTGGCATCTGCCAAACCCAGATTCGTCCATCGGACTGCCAGATGTTTATGCATGGTTCATCACTCCAGAGAACGTTTCCACTGCTCCAGAGTCCAATGGCGGCGAGCTTTACACCACTCCAGCCACGCTTGGCATTGCACATGGTGATTTTAGGCTTGTGTGCGGCTGATCGGCCATGGAATTCCATTTCATAAAGCTCCATACGAACATATATTGTATTGAAGTTACTTCCAAAGGCAGTTTGGAACACGGTAGTGAGTGTTTTAACCGAGGACAGACAATTTTTACACGCTACGCTCTTCAGCACTCTGCTGTCCTGTTCTGTTAGTTTCTGTCCTGCCACTTTGCGGTGGAGCCATTGGTGCTCCTAAAAGTTTCCACTTCACAATAACAGCACCTGCAGTTGACCAGGGCAGCTCTAGCAGGGCAGAAACTTGACCAATGACTTATTGGAAAGGTGGCATCCTATAACGGTGCCCATTTGAAAGTCACTGTGCTCTGGAGATTGCATGGCTGTCTGCTCAATTTTATACACCTGTCAGAAACAGGTGTGGCTGAAGTAGCCGAATCCGCTCATTTGAAGGGGTGTCCACATACTTTTCTATATACTGTATAGTTTGCTTCTTATCTGTCATGTTTGTGTAAAGGACATCACGCTGCTTGCTTTGTGAGGACCTTTTCCTCACAATTTCTCCCATACCTGGCGCAAACTCGGGACCTCTGCCTTGCTAGCACACGTGACCGCCCTCCAGAAGCATCTTACCAGTTGGCTCCACACGAAAAGCTACCTATTTGCTGGAGCAAGTAGGGACAGTTCAAGCAGAGTAGTAAGTTTTACATTCGCATGTGTTACATTTTGGAGTTGTGTTGTGCAGACACCTGCATTTTTCTTTACAGTGGAGTTGACCTGGTCGTGTCAGTTTACAATAACTTAAAAGAGCAACTGACCCTAAAAACAACTGTAGAAAACAACCTATGTGGCATCGATTTGAGTCAGACACATTTATTCTACTGTCAAATAGGATAATTTTGGTCATAAAGTCAATCTCATGCTAAACTGAGTTTTGAAAAAGTAAAACATGGTTTACATAGAATTAGCAGATGTGGTGAAAAAGGCAGTGAAATTACTATGAAAACAATTGTTTACATTTACACTTTACAACTAGAACAGGACGAGAGAGGAGGGTAGACAAGCGACAGCAGCATAGAATACTAAGAAAGAAGAACTGAGGAGAGCAGAGAAAGTGATGTACTGTAGAGAGGCTGAGGAGGGGTGAGCACATAGTAGACTGTATCACTTAAAGCTGATCTATGGATTCTAATTACTGTAGTGTGTGTGTGTGTGTGTGCATGTGTGAGTGAGTGTTTGGGTACTGTGGGATGCTTTAATCAGTTGGGCTCATTGGACAGGTCAGAGTCTATTGTACGTTTGAAGTTGTTGAGTGGTTTTGGCAATGCATTGTAGCTGTATGTGTTCCAGATTAAAAGACCCACAGCAGCATTTGTAATTGACTACTGGCAGTGTCTCAAT
>NW_027003390.1:0-5434 GCF_036934945.1 Oncorhynchus masou masou
TGAGGCAGGCACAGCAGTACTTAAGACGGTGTATTTAAGTAAAAAAGGAGAAGTCCTTCAATACAAAAATGGCAAATCCAAAAAGGTGGTAGGAATAGCACAAAAAGCCTCAAGAGATACTCAAAAACAAAAACAGAATTCCACAAGAGCATCCACCGGAATCGACAAGAATACAGAACACTAGGGCTGGGTGCTAACATACAAACACAGAGCACAGAACTGAGGGAAACTAAGGGTTTAAATACAATCAGGGGAAACGAGGCACAGGTGCAAATAATAATGGGGAACAAGGGAAAAAACATAAGGTCAAAAAGCACAATGGGGGCATCTAGTGACCAAAACCCGGAACAACCCTGGCCAAATCCTGACAGAATCCCCCCTAGGAACGGCTCCTGACGCTCCTACCAGCTCTCTCAGGGTGGAGGGCCCTGAACTGACGAATGAGGTCAGGGTCCAGGATGTCTTTGGCAGGAACCCAGGAGCGCTCCTCGGGACCGTAGCCTTCCCAGTCCACCAGATACTGCCAGGACCGCTGCACCCGGCGGGAATCCAGTATCCGATGGACGGTATAAGCCGGCTGGCCTCCAATGACACGAGGCGGAGGGAAGGTCTGTCTGCCGGGACAAGGGAGAAAAAACAACAGGTTTTAACAAAGAAATGTGAAATGTGGGATTAATCTTAAGGGATCTGGGTAAGTGTAGGCGATAAGAAACTGGGTTAACTCTCCTGGCAACCTTGAAGGGACCGATGTATTTTTGGGACAGCTTGCGAGACTCCACCCGTAGAGGTAAGTCTCTTGTGGAGAGCCAGACTCTCTGGCCGGGCGCAGGGTAGGCCCGGGACGGCGACGTCTGTTGGCTTGTTGTTGGTACCTCTGTGAGGAACGCATAAGATTAAGACGGGTCTTCCTCCACATAAGCCGACAGCGTCTGACGAACTTCGAGGCTGAAGGCACTCTGACTTCTGCCTCCTGGTCCGGGAACAATGGAGGAGCATAGCCAAACTGACACTCGTGCGGGGACATACCAGTGGAGGAGGAGCGCAAGGTGTTGTGCGCGTATTCGGCCCAAACAATAAAGGATGACCATGTGGACGGGTTGTCACGAGTCATACATCGGAGGGTGGTTTCCAGCTCTTGATTCATCCTCTCTGTTTGGCCGTTGGACTCCGGATGGTACCCTGAAGATAGACTGGCAGAAGCCCCCATGAGTTGGCAGAAGGCCTTCCAAAACCTTGATGCAAACTGGGGACCTCTGTCAGAAACCATATCTTGAGGAATGCCGAAGACTCGGAACACATGATTAATTACCAATTCAGCCGTTTCCTTGGCAGAAGGTAACTTAGTCAGAGGAACGAACCTGGCCGCCTTTGAAAACCTGTCGATTATGACTAGGATAGTAGTATTGCCATGGGATGGAGGAAGTCCAGTAATAAAGTCCAATGAGATATGGGACCAGGGTCTGTGGGGAACAGGTAAAGGGTGAAGGAGTCCTTGAGGGCGGAGGTGAGAAGATTTGCCCTGGCAGCACATGGGACAGGCATTGACGAAAGTGGCAACGTCTTCTTATGGTAGGCCACCAGAACTTACGCTGGATGAACTCCAAGGTGCGACCTACGCCCGGATGACAGGTGAGGCGAGAGGAGTGCCCCCACAGAAGGACCTGAGTCCTCACTGCCTTGGGGACAAACAACCGATTGGCAGGACCTCCTTTCGGGTCCGGTTTGCTAGCTTGAGCACGTCTCACGGTATCCTCAACTTGCCACGAGATCGGAGCCACAATCTTAGCAGCAGGAAGGACAGACATGTCCGTGTCATCTCGAATGGCAGGAGCGTAGACTCGGGACAGGGCATCCGGTTTGAGATTCTTCGACCCGGGCCGATAGGTGAGGATAAACTGGAATCGATTGAAGAAAATAGACCATCTAGCTTGTCTAGAGTTCAACCGCTTCGCCTGCTGTATATACTCCAGATTTTTGTGGTCCGTAAGCACTTGAAACGGGTGAGAAGCCCCCTCGAGCCAGTGTCTCCATTCCTTCATTTACATTACATTTACATTTAAGTCATTTAGCAGACGCTCTTATCCAGAGCGACTTACAAATTGGTGAATTCACATTCTGACATCCAGTGGAACAGCCACTTTACAATAGTGCATCTAAATCATTAAGGGGGAGGGGGGGGTGAGAAGGATTACTTATCCTATCCTAGGTATTCCTTGAAGAGGTGGGGTTTCAGGTGTCTCTGGAAGGTGGTGATTGACTCCGCTGTCCTGGCGTCGTGAGGGAGTTTGTTCCACCATTGGGGGGCCAGAGCAGCGAACAGTTTTGAGCGTCCTTCAATGCCATCTTAACCGCTAGGAGTTCACGATCCCCCACATCGTAGTTCCTCTCAGTCGGGGTAAGCCGGTGTGAGAAGAAAGCGCACGGATGAAGCTTCTTGTCTTCACCCCTCTGAGACAGGACAGCTCCAACACCAACCTCTGATGCGTCTACCTCCACCACAAATGGTTCATCTGTAGTCGGTAGTATCAGGATGGGAGCAGAGAGGACGCGCTGCTTGAGTCCTTGAAGGCCGTCTCAGCTTCTCTTCCCACAAAACCTTGCATTGCCACCCTTGGTTAAAGCTGAGAGAGGGGCTGCCACCAAGCTGAAGTTCTTGATGAACTTGCGGTAAAAGTTTGTGAAGCCCAGGAAACGCTGAACTTCCTTAACGGATTTGGGTGTGGGCCAATCCGCTACCGCCCCTTACCTTCCTGGGGTCCATTTGGACTCGACCGGGTTCCACTACAAATCCCAGGAATTGTACTCGGGATGAATGGAATTCACATTTTCCGGCTTAACGTACAGATGGCTGTCTAGGAGGCGTTTGAGTACTTGTCTGACATGCTTAGTGTGTTCTTGAAGGGAGCTCGAAAAGATGAGGATGTCATCCAAGTAAACGAACACAAATATGTTAAGCATATCCCTAAGCACATCGCTTTATGAGCGCTTTTTGGAACACCGTGGGGCGTTGGTCATGCCGAAGGGCATCACCAAGTATTCATAGTGACCAGTAGGCGTGTTGAAAGCGGTCTTCCACTCGTCACCAGGTCTGATCCGCACAAGATGGTATGCGTCCGCAGGTCAAGCTTAGTGAAAACAACTGCTTCCTGGAGCAGCTCAAGGCTGTGGCCATAAGGGGTAGCGGGTAACGGTTACGGACGGTTATGGCATTGAGTCCCCGGTAGTCGATGCAAGGACGAATCCACCGTCTTTCTTGGCCACAAAGAAAAACCCTGCTCCCGCCGGGGAGGTGGATGGACGCATGAGGCCTGCTTCCAGAGCGTCCTTGATGTAGGTATCCATAGCAGCTCGTTCGGGTGGAGATAGGGAAAAGATCCGACCCTGGGGGGGCAAGTGCCCGGAAACAGGTCGATGGGGCAATCGTAAGATCTATGGGGTGGTAGCATGGTGGCCCTCTGTTTGCTAAACACCAGTTTGAGGTCATGGTAACACTCGGGAACTCGGGTCAGGTCGATGGATTCTAAAGACTCGGGAGTAGAACTCGGGGAATTCTGGAAAATACAAGTAGCTTGGCACGTAGGACCCCACTGCTTGATAGTGCCCATAGACCAGTCGATGTGAGGGTTATGGCTGTGAAGCCAGGGGTATCCAAGGACCAGAGGGAACTCGAACAGGAGATCAAATGAAAGTTCATCAATTCCTGGTGTTGTGAAACTGAAAGTCGCAATGAGGTAGTGACATGAGTGACAAGTCCAGATCCCAAAGGGCTTCCATCCAATGTAGTGACCCTCATGGGTTCACTTAGAGGTTCAGAGGGAACGCCATTCTCCTTCGCCCAGACACCATCCATGAAGTTACCTGCGGCTCCAGAGTCTACCAAGGCTTGAAGGTGAAGCTTGTGGTTGTCCCAGGAGAGGGTGACTGGAATGAGCAGACGGGGAGTTGGACGGATGGGAGGAGGTTATGTTTCCCTGCCACAGTTCCCCCGGTCTGTACGGGACAGAGCGTTTCCCTGGAGCCCGGGACACGTGGAACGGAAATGGCCCGGTTTGCCGCATATAGACAGCTCGCCGTCCTCATCCGGCGGTCTCTCTCAGCCTGGGAGATGCGTCCAATCTGCATGGGTTCCGATGGAGCCAGCGAGGATAAAGGTGGGGACTCCGGAGCTGGGACTGATAGGGGCCAGAGGTCTACGGTTGAGTTCTCTCTCTCTCTCAGACGCTGGTCAATGCGTGAGGCCAACTTGATCAGGACTCGAGATTGTCCGGTGGTTCCCGAGTGGCCAGTTCATCTTGGATAGTGTCGGAAAGGCTTTCAGAAAGCACACCGTGAGCGCTCGTTGTTCCAGCCACTTGCTGCTGCCACCGTGCGGGAACTGGATGGCATAGTCCGTCACGCTGCGCCAACCTTGGTGGAGAGTCAGGAGCTGTTTGGCTGAGTCAGAACCACTGCTTGGGCCTTGAAACACTCGCTTTGAATTCCTCACCAAAGGCAGAGTAGCTGGCACAGCAGGAACTATGGGCATCCCACACAGCAGTAGCCCAGGCCAGGGCTTTTTCCGACAGCAGGGTGATGATATAAGCGATCTTAGGACCGGTCGTGGGAAACGACGAGGGTTGTAGCTCAAAGGAGAGAGAACATTGGGTGAGAAACCCTTTACAAGCACTTGATCACCTGAGAACCGTTGGGGAGGTGGAAGACGAGGCTCAGCCAGGGGGGTTAACTGCCATGGGTACGTGAATCTGAGGTACTGGGACGGGATCTGTTGCTGGGGTAAGACGATCAGATATTTGCTTAATGGAAGTCAGCATCTCCGACAGAAGATGACAATGTCTAGCCATTAAGGCCTTTGCTGAACCACATGGCGGCTTCGTGGCGTTGGGACAGTCTCCTGGTGGTGGGACAGCATGGCAAAAAGGTCCTGGGAACTGGCTGCCTCTGGGTTCATTTTTGGCTCTGTGTTTCTGTCAGGACCCGGTTACGAACCTGGGTCTCCGGAGTGAGAAACAGTCACTTAACCAACTGAGCCACGAATAGTCAGCAGAACCCAGAAGATGAGGCAGACACAGCAGTACTTAAGACGGTGTATTTAATAAAGTAAAAAAGGAGAAGTCCTTCAATACAAAAATGGCAAATCCAAAAGGTGGTAGGAATAGCACAAAAAAGCCTCAAGAGATACTCAAAAACAAAAACAGAATTCCACAAGAGCATCCACCGGAATCGACAAGAATACACAGAACACTAGGGCTGGGTGCTAACATACAAACACAGAGCACAGAACTGAGGGAAACTAAGGGTTTAAATACAATCAGGGGAAACGAGGCACAGGTGCAAATAATAATGGGGAACAAGGGAAAAAACATAAGGTCAAAAAGCACAATGGGGGCATCTAGTGACCAAAACCCGGAACAACCCTGGCCAAATCCTGACAAGT
>NW_027003391.1:0-166828 GCF_036934945.1 Oncorhynchus masou masou
TATTCTGGGGTCCCCCTCACCATGATAATTCTGGGGTCCCCCCTCACCATGATAATTCTGGGGTCCCCTCACCATGATAATTCTGGGGTCCCCTCACCATTATTATTCTGGGGTCCCCCTCACCATTATTATTCTGGGGTCCCCCTCACCATGATAATTCTGGGGTCCCCCTCACCATTATTATTCTGGGGTCCCCCTCACCATTATTATTCTGGGGTCCCCCTCACCATGATAATTCTGGGGTCCCCCTCACCATTATTATTCTGGGGTCCCCCTCACCATTATTATTCTGGGGTCCCCCTCACCATTATTATTCTGGGGTCCCCCTCACCATTATTATTCTGGGGTCCCCCTCACCATTATTATTCTGGGGTCCCCCTCACCATTATTATTCTGGGGTCCCCCTCACCATTATTATTCTGGGGTCCCCCTCACCATTATTATTCTGGGGTCCCCCTCACCATGATAATTCTGGGGTCCCCCCTCACCATGATAATTCTGGGGTCCCCCTCACCATGATAATTCTGGGGTCCCCCTCACCATTATTATTCTGGGGTCCCCCTCACCATGATTATTCTGGGGTCCCCCCTCACCATTATTATTCTGGGGTCCCCCTCACCATTATTATTCTGGGGTCCCCCTCACCATGATAATTCTGGGGTCCCCCCTCACCATTATTATTCTGGGGTCCCCCTCACCATTATTATTCTGGGGTCCCCCCTCACCATTATTATTCTGGGGTCCCCCTCACCATTATTATTCTGGGGTCCCCCTCACCATTATTATTCTGGGGTCCCCCTCACCATTATTATTCTGGGGTCCCCCCTCACCATTATTATTCTGGGGTCCCCCTCACCATTATTATTCTGGGGTCCCCCTCACCATTATTATTCTGGGGTCCCCCTCACCATGATAATTCTGGGGTCCCCCTCACCATTATTATTCTGGGGTCCCCCTCACCATTATAATTCTGGGGTCCCCCTCACCATGATAATTCTGGGGTCCCCCTCACCATTATTATTCTGGGGTCCCCCTCACCATTATTATTCTGGGGTCCCCCTCACCATTAGTATTCTGGGGTCCCCCTCACCATGATAATTCTGGGGTCCCCCTCACCATTATTATTTTGGGGTCCCCTCACCATTATTATTCTGGGTCCCCCTCACCATGATAATTCTGGGGTCCCCCCTCACCATGATAATTCTGGGGTCCCCCTCACCATGATAATTCTGGGGTCCCCCTCACCATGATTATTCTGGGGTCCCCCTCACCATTATTATTCTGGGGTCCCCCCTCACCATGATTATTCTGGGGTCCCCCTCACCATTATTATTCTGGGGTCCCCCTCACCATTATTATTCTGGGGTCCCCCCTCACCATTATTATTCTGGGGTCCCCCTCACCATGATAATTCTGGGGTCCCCCTCACCATTATTATTCTGGGGTCCCCCTCACCATTATAATTCTGGGGTCCCCCTCACCATGATAATTCTGGGGTCCCCCTCACCATTATTATTCTGGGGTCCCCCTCACCATTATTATTCTGGGGTCCCCCTCACCATTATTATTCTGGGGTCCCCCTCACCATTATTATTCTGGGGTCCCCCTCACCATTATTATTCTGGGGTCCCCCTCACCATTATTATTCTGGGGTCCCCCTCACCATGATAATTCTGGGGTCCCCTCACCATGATAATTCTGGGGTCCCCCTCACCATGATAATTCTGGGGTCCCCCTCACCATGATAATTCTGGGGTCCCCCTCACCATGATAATTCTGGGGTCCCCCTCACCATGATAATTCTGGGGTCCCCCTCACCATGATAATTCTGGGGTCCCCCTCATAATTATTATTCTGGGGTCCCCCTCACCATTATTATTCTGGGGTCCCCCTCACCATGATAATTCTGGGGTCCCCCTCACCATGATAATTCTGGGGTCCCCCTCACCATGATAATTCTGGGGTCCCCCTCACCATGATAATTCTGGGGTCCCCCTCACAATTATTATTCTGGGGTCCCCCTCACCATTATTATTCTGGGGTCCCCCTCACCATTATTATTCTGGGGTCCCCCTCACCATGATATAATTCTGGGGTCCCCCTCACCATGATAATTCTGGGGTCCCCCTCACCATTATTATTCTGGGGTCCCCCTCACCATGATAATTCTGGGGTCCCCCCTCACCATTATTATTCTGGGGTCCCCCTCACCATGATTATTCTGGGGTCCCCCTCACCATTATTATTCTGGGGTCCCCCTCACCATTATTATTCTGGGGTCCCCCTCACCATTATTATTCTGGGGTCCCCTCACCATGATAATTCTGGGGTCCCCCTCACCATTATTATTCTGGGGTCCCCTCACCATTATAATTCTGGGGTCCCCCTCACCATGATAATTCTGGGGTCCCCCTCACCATTATTATTCTGGGGTCCCCCTCACCATTATTATTCTGGGGTCCCCCCTCACCATTATTATTCTGGGGTCCCCCTCACCATTATTATTCTGGGGTCCCCCTCACCATTATTATTCTGGGGTCCCCCTCACCATTATTATTCTGGGGTCCCCCCTCACCATGATAATTCTGGGGTCCCCCTCACCATGATAATTCTGGGGTCCCCCTCACCATGATAATTCTGGGGTCCCCCTCACCATGATAATTCTGGGGTCCCCCTCACCATGATAATTCTGGGGTCCCCCTCACCATGATAATTCTGGGGTCCCCCTCACCATGATAATTCTGGGGTCCCCCTCATAATTATTATTCTGGGGTCCCCCTCACCATTATTATTCTGGGGTCCCCCTCACCATGATAATTCTGGGGTCCCCCTCACCATGATAATTCTGGGGTCCCCCTCACCATGATAATTCTGGGGTCCCCCCTCACCATGATAATTCTGGGGTCCCCCTCACAATTATTATTCTGGGGTCCCCCTCACCATTATTATTCTGGGGTCCCCCTCACCATTATTATTCTGGGGTCCCCTCACCATGATAATTCTGGGGTCCCCCTCACCATGATAATTCTGGGGTCCCCCTCACCATTATTATTCTGGGGTCCCCCTCACCATGATAATTCTGGGGTCCCCCTCACCATTATTATTCTGGGGTCCCCCTCACCATGATTATTCTGGGGTCCCCCTCACCATTATTATTCTGGGGTCCCCCCTCACCATGATTATTCTGGGGTCCCCTCACCATGATAATTCTGGGGTCCCCCTCACCATGATAATTCTGGGGTCCCCCTCACCATGATAATTCTGGGGTCCCCCTCACCATGATAATTCTGGGGTCCCCCTCACCATTATTATTCTGGGGTCCCCCTCACCATTATTATTCTGGGGTCCCCCTCACCATGATAATTCTGGGGTCCCCCTCACCATGATAATTCTGGGGTCCCCCTCACCATGATAATTCTGGGGTCCCCCTCACCATTATTATTCTGGGGTCCCCCTCACCATTATTATTCTGGGGTCCCCCCTCACCATTATTATTCTGGGGTCCCCCTCACCATGATAATTCTGGGGTCCCCCTCACCATGATAAATCTGGGGTCCCCCCTCACCATTATTATTCTGGGGTCCCCCTCACCATGATAATTCTGGGGTCCCCCTCACCATTATTATTCTGGGGTCCCCCCTCACCATTATTATTCTGGGGTCCCCCTCACCATTATTATTCTGGGGTCCCCCTCACCATTATTATTCTGGGGTCCCCCTCACCATTATTATTCTGGGGTCCCCTCACCATGAGCAAATTAGTTCCTTGCTTATTAAGGACACATCAACAAATCTTTCAGATGTTTTCCTGTTCCACTCTGGTATTCAACCCGCTCTAACCGTTAGGCTACTTGCCGCCCATTATTTTATTATTATGTGATGAAAGAAATTAAACATTTGAGCTTTTTGTCTGGAAATAAAATAAACATCGATCTCAACTGCGTTACCCACTCCAATCAGCAGATGGCGATGAGCGTCTTTCAGGCGACGCTGCCAGTGTGACGTATAATCTAGTGGACGGGACGTTTCTTCAACAACAACAGCTTGTAAGACACCTCGGTAGCTTCCTAGACAAAATAGTCGTTGTTTAGTTGCACCTGTGGTTTAAAAATACGTATGTCTTATTGCTAGCTAGTTTCCCCATTTAATTTCATATATACGTTGTTAGGTAGCTGGCTTGATAACTGAGCTTATCAATAGGCTAACGAACGCTAGCTAGCTAGCTAACATCCCCGACCATGAGCTCACTAAGCTACTCCACCCATGAGGAGGTCTACTGGACGGAGAAAGAAGCTCTGGTGAAAGAGGAGGAGGAAGAGAAATATGTTACAATACAAAAACAAATAGAGGGTGAGACTGGTACTGTGAAAGAAGAAGAGAAAGACGTTTCAGTGAAAGAAGAGGAAGACGCGTTCAGAGTGAAAGAGGAGGAGGATGTTACAGTAAAAGAAGAGGAGGAAGAGCGAGAGGAGGATGCAGTTTTTGGAGTGAAAGAGGAGGAGGATGAGATGACTGTCACATTGAAAGAGGAGGAGACAGGAGATCTGATTAAGACCCGTAAGTACAGTCTTAAAAACGGCAGCACAAACTATTGTTACTATTTTCTCATTGAAACCTCGTTGGAGGAAGTATGTTCCATATGCTTTTTACATGTGTAACACAATCCATGTTTCATAACACCATGATAATAGGGCCATTATAGGACTTTTTTAGACCTGTACATGCCCCCTGTCAGACTCCATGACCTCTGACCCCTCCATGATACAAACAACATCTAGTCATTATACTGTCAGACCCAATGACCTCTGACCCCTCCATGATACAGACAACATCGAGTCATTATACTGTAATACCCTATGACCCCTACATGATACAGACATGATATAGACAACAACTTGGTGTCATTATGCTTCTTATATTGTGCTCTAATATAGAGAGTCTAGATTATGAGATGTATTTTTATACATTAATATCTCAAAAGTAGCCTTTCTGATCCAGCTCATTTTTAGACATATATCATTTGTAACGATATAGCCTACTCTTTAAACACATGGACTCAAGGTACTTTTGAATGATATGACCTGTTTTATAAATAGAAATAGACAACTTTTATTTTTTGGTGTCTTTTATTGAGGTCTCAGTTTAATATGTTCTGGTTGTAGCGTAGCCCTGCTTTACGTATAGAGGATGTAGCGTAGCCCTGTTGTAGATATAGAGGATGTAGCGTAGCCCTGTTGTAGATATAGAAGATGTAGCGTAGCCCTGCTTTACGTATAGAGGATGTAGCGTAGCCCTGTTGTAGATATAGAGGATGTAGCGTAGCCCTGTTGTAGATATAGAAGATGTAGCGTAGCCCTGCTTTACGTATAGAGGATGTAGCGTAGCCCTGTTGTAGATATAGAGGATGTAGCGTAGCCCTGTTGTAGATATAGAAGATGTAGCGTAGCCCTGCTTTACGTATAGAGGATGTAGCGTAGCCCTGTTGTAGATATAGAGGATGTAGCGTAGCCCTGTTGTAGATATAGAGGATGTAGCGTAGCCCTGTTGTAGATATAGAGGATGTAGCGTAGCCCTGTTGTAGATATAGAGGATGTAGCGTAGCCCTGTTGTAGATATAGAGGATGTAGCGTAGCCCTGTTGTAGATATAGAGGATGTAGCGTAGCCCTGTTGTAGATATAGAGGATGTAGCGTAGCCCTGTTGTAGATATAGAGGATGTAGCGTAGCCCTGTTGTAGATATAGAGGATGTAGCGTAGCCCTGTTGTAGATATAGAGGATGTAGCGTAGCCCTGTTGTAGATATAGAGGATGTAGCGTAGCCCTGTTGTAGATATAGAGGATGTAGCGTAGCCCTGTTGTAGATATAGAGGATGTAGCGTAGCCCTGTTGTAGATATAGAGGATGTAGCGTAGCCCTGTTGTAGATATAGAGGATGTAGCGTAGCCCTGTTGTAGATATAGAGGATGTAGCGTAGCCCTGTTGTAGATATAGAGGATGTAGCGTAGCCCTGTTGTAGATATAGAGGATGTAGCGTAGCCCAGTTGTACATATAGAGGATGTAGCGTAGCCCTGTTGTAGATATAGAGGATGTAGCGTAGCCCATTTGTAGATATAGAGGATGTAGCGTAGCCCAGTTGTACATATAGAGGATGTAGCGTAGCCCTGTTGTAGATATATAGGATGTAGCGTAGCCCTGTTGTAGATATAGAGGATGTAGCGTAGCCTTGTTGTAGATATAGAGGATGTAGCGTAGCCCTGTTGTAGATATATAGGATGTAGCGTAGCCCTGTTGTAGATATAGAGGATGTAGCGTAGCCCTTTTGTAGATATAGAGGATGTAGCGTAGCCCTGTTGTAGATATAGAGGATGTAGCGTAGCCCTGTTGTAGATATATAGGATGTAGCGTAGCCCTGTTGTAGATATAGAGGATGTAGCGTAGCCCTGTTGTAGATATAGAGGATGTAGCGTAGCCCTGCTTTACGTATAGAGGATGTAGCGTAGCCCTGTTGTAGATATAGAGGATGTAGCGTAGCCCTGTTGTAGATATAGAGGATGTAGCGTAGCCCTGTTGTAGATATAGAGGATAAATCCATTTCAATTCAATCACGTTATTGACAGCATCCCTTTTGAGTGTCCATAGTGTCCATAGAGTGTCCATAGAGTGTCCATAGAGTGTCCATAGTGTCCATAGTGTCCATAGAGTGTCCATAGAGTGTCCATAGAGTGTCCATAGAGTGTCCATAGAGTGTCCATAGTGTCCATAGATGTTTGTCCATGTAAGAAGTGGTCAGAAAGTGACTTTTTGGACCTGAATGGCAAAACATTCAGGAGATGTGGGGCGGCAGGTAGCCTAGTGGTTAGAATGTAGGGGGAGCAGGTAGCCTAGTGGTTAGAGTGTAGGGCCGGCAGGTAGCCTAGTGGTTAGAGTGTAGGGGGAGCAGGTAGCCTAGTGGTTAGAATGTAAGGGCGGCAGGTAGACTAGTGGTTAGAATGTAGGGGCGGCAGGTAGACTAGTGGTTAGAATGTAGGGGGAGCAGGTAGCCTAGTGGTTAGAATGTAGGGGCGGCAGGTAGCCTAGTGGTTAGAGTGTAGGGCCGGCAGGTAGCCTAGTGGTTAGTGTGTAGGGGGAGCAGGTAGTCTAGTGGTTAGAGTGTAGGGGGCGCAGTTAGCCTAGTTGTTAGAGTGTAGAGGAGGCAGGTAGACTAGTGGTTAGAGTGTAGGGGGAGCAGGTAGCCTAGTGGTTAGAATGTAGGGGGAGCAGGTAGCCTAGTGGTTAGAGTGTAGGGCCGGCAGGTAGCCTAGTGGTTAGAGTGTAGGGGGAGCAGGTAGCCTAGTGGTTAGAATGTAGGGGCGGCAGGTAGACTAGTGGTTAGAATGTAGGGGGAGCAGGTAGCCTAGTGGTTAGAATGTAGGGGCGGCAGGTGGCCTAGTGGTTAGAGTGTAGGGGCGGCAGGTGGCCTAGTGGTTAGAGTGTAGGGCCGGCAGGTAGCCTAGTGGTTAGAATGTAGGGGGAGCAGGTGGCCTAGTGGTTAGAGTGTAGGGGGAGCAGGTGGCCTAGTGGTTAGAGTGTAGGGGGAGCAGGTGGCCTAGTGGTTAGAATGTAGGGGGAGCAGGTAGCCTAGTGGTTAGAGTGTAGGGGCGGCAGTTAGCCTAGTGGTTAGAGTGTAGGGGGAGCAGGTAGCCTAGTGGTTAGAATGTAGGGGCGGCAGGTAGACTAGTGGTTAGAATGTAGGGGGAGCAGGTAGCCTAGTGGTTAGAATGTAGGGGCGGCAGGTGGCCTAGTGGTTAGAATGTAGGGGGAGCAGGTAGCCTAGTGGTTAGAATGTAGGGGCGGCAGGTGGCCTAGTGGTTAGAGTGTAGGGGGAGCAGGTGGCCTAGTGGTTAGAATGTAGGGGAGCAGGTAGCCTAGTGGTTAGAGCATCGGACTAGTAACCAAAAGATTGCAAGATCGAAACCCGAGCTGACAAGGTGAGAATCTCTCGTTCAGCCCCTGAACAAGGCAGTTAACCCACTGTTCCTAGGCCTTCATTAAAAATAAGAATTTGTTCTTAACTGACTTGTCTAGTTTAAAAAAAATGTTTTTGTATTCCCCACCATACCATGAGACATCCCATGTTTGAATCACTGGAATTGACAAACGGTTGAGTGTGATATCATTTTAAAAGCTTACAAAAGGTTTGTTAGACTGTTTTATAACCTCCACCCCTCCCAATTTTTATTTATTTTTTATTACATTTTTTACCTTTTTACCGTCAATTATATAAAACGTGCAAAATCCATGTTGTAGTTTAGACCCTACTTTATATCATCTCAGGTTCATGTTGTAGTTTAGACCCTACTTTACATCATCTGAGGTTCATGTTGTAGTTTAGACCCTACTTTACATCATCTGAGGTTCATGTTGTAGTTTAGACCCTACTTTACATCATCTGAGGTTCATGTTGTAGTTTAGACCCTACTTGACATCATCTGAGGTTCATGTTGTAGTTTAGACCCTACTTTACATCATCTGAGGTTCATGTTGTAGTTTAGACCCTACTTTACATCATCTGAGGTTCATGTTGTAGTTTAGACCCTACTTGACATCATCTGAGGTTCATGTTGTAGTTTAGACCCTACTTTACATCATCTGAGGTTCATGTTGTAGTTTAGACCCTACTTTATATTATCTGAGGTTCATGTTGTAGTTTAGACCCTACTTTACATCATCTGAGGTTCATGTTGTAGTTTAGACCCTACTTTACATCATCTGAGGTTCATGTTGTAGTTTAGACCCTACTTTACATCATCTGAGGTTCATGTTGTAGTTTAGACCCTACTTTACATCATCTGAGGTTCATGTTGTAGTTTAGACCCTACTTTACATCATCTGAGGTTCATGTTGTAGTTTAGACCCTACTTTACATCATCTGAGGTTCATGTTGTAGTTTAGACCCTACTTTACATCATCTGAGGTTCATGTTGTAGTTTAGACCCTACTTTATATTATCTGAGGTTCATGTTGTAGTTTAGACCCTACTTTATATTATCTGAGGTTCATGTTGTAGTTTAGACCCTTCTTTACATCATCTGAGGTTCATGTTGTAGTTTAGACCCTACTTTACATCATCTGAGGTTCATGTTGTAGTTTAGACCCTACTTTACATCATCTGAGGTTCATGTTGTAGTTTAGACCCTACTTTACATCATCTGAGGTTCATGTTGTAGTTTAGACCCTACTTTACATCATCTGAGGTTCATGTTGTAGTTTAGACCCTACTTTACATCATCTGAGGTTCATGTTGTAGTTTAGACCCTACTTTATATTATCTGAGGTTCATGTTGTAGTTTAGACCCTACTTTATATCATCTGAGGTTTCTGCCATTGGTTGAATACAGGGAGTCATTTCAATTATACACATATAATTCATAGAATAGACCTTTCAGATCATAGAATTCATAGAATGGACCTTTCAGACCATATAATTCATAGAATGGACCTTTCAGACCATAGAATGGACCTTTCAGACCAGGGGTGGAAAAAGTACCCAGCTGTCAAACTGGAGTAAAAGTAAAGATCCCTTCATAGAAAATGACTCAAGTAAAAGTCACGAGTGAAATACTACTTGAGTAAAAGTCTAAAAGTATTTTTATATAAGAACTTTTGGATGTCAAGGAAAAGAACTTCGGTAGTACAAGATGGCCGCCGGTCCATCCAACCGTTGAATGTCAACTTAAATGGTCCTCTCTATTCTGTTTATTTTTATGATTTCAACAGGTTTCTTATGGAGGATTGACCGTATAATTTAAAACAACAGATATTCCCATTCAAGTCCAACATTCTCTGATGTGTGGACCTCCAACCGTCTTTGTGGTTCGATTTGGAAGTTGAAATGTACATTTTATGACCATTTTAGAACATTTTTCGACCAAAACATGACACCCATGAGAACAAGATTGGATTTGGAGCTCTACATAATTTGTTTTTAAAATCTCACCAAGTTTACTTTTAATGATGTAATGTTGTGAAAACTGACCACAGGTTATTGAGGGTTGTTGTCTAGATTAAACCTCATATGAAGACAGTTTTATCATGTGGAGGTTTTATTCAGGCCTCTGTTTAACTAAATAATCTGTTTATCTTTGGCAGTAGAGAGACCAGACTCTCCCTCTGACAGCGGGAAGAGTCCTTTAGGGGAACCAGACCCAGAGACACCCAAACCAGCCAAACGACATCACTGCTCGCACTGCGGAAAGAGTTTTACTAAGTTACGAAACCTAAAAGAGCATGAGAGGACACACACAGGAGAAAATCCGTTCCAATGCTCCCAGTGTGGAAACAGTTTTAGTCAGTTAGGAAGCCTGAAAATACACAAGAGAATACACTCTGGAGAGAAGCCTTACCACTGCTCCCATTGTGGATTGACTTTTACCTGGTTAGGGAGCCTGAAGTCACATGAGAGAATACACACAGGAGAAAAGCCCTACCACTGTTCCCACTGTGGAAAGAGTTTTAGGTGGTTAGAAGGCCTGACAAAGCATGAGAGGACACACACAGGAGAAAAGCCCTACCAATGCTCCCACTGTGGAAAGAGTTTTACTCAGTTGGGGAACCTGAAATCACATCAGAGGATACATACACAGGAGGAGAAGACATACCACTGCTCTAATTGTGGAAAGACATTTTCCCGGGCAGAGGACCTGAAATCACATGAGAGAATAGAGAGGCTGTGTTCTGACTTGTGTTTTTGATTGAGAATTTGTGTTTTTGTTCATGCCAAATGAAATCGTAATGTTTATATGAAATCATTTTAAAAAAGAGCTTTACTTTTGTTTTAGTTTTTTCATCTGGAGACCTGATCATGTCTAAAATAAAATAAAATATTTTAAAACGTGTAAAAAAATAAATCTTATTAGCTTCGATTGATTGGATGCAGAATGTCAACCCTATGATGTTGTTTATTATATTATTTGCAAAATGTAAATTATTATATACATAAGTAGCCTTCCAGAACAGCTCATAGAAACAGGAGCCTTGTCTTGTATGATCCAGAACAAATCAAATCAAAGTTTATTTGTCACGTGCTCAGAATACAACAGGTGTAGTAGACCTTACAGTGAAATGCTGAATACAACAGGTGTAGTAGACCTTACAGTGAAATGCTGAATACAACAGGTGTAGTAGACCTCACAGTGAAATGCTGAATACAACAGGTGTAGTAGACCTTAAAGTGAAATGCTGAATACAACAGGTGTAGTAGACCTCACAGTGAAATGCTGACTACAACAGGTGTAGTAGACCTTACAGTGAAATGCTGACTACAACAGGTGTAGTAGACCTTACAGTGAAATGCTGACTACAACAGGTGTAGTAGACCTCACAGTGAAATGCTGACTACAACAGGTGTAGTAGACCTCACAGTGAAATGCTGACTACAACAGGTGTAGTAGACCTCACAGTGAAATGCTGACTACAACAGGTGTAGTAGACCTCACAGTGAAATGCTGACTACAACAGGTGTAGTAGACATTACAGTGAAATGCTGACTACAACAGGTGTAGTAGACCTTACAGTGAAATGCTGAATACAACAGGTGTAGTAGACCTCACAGTGAAATGCTTACGTACAGGCTCTAAACAACAGTGTGATTTTTAAGTGAAAAATATGTATTAGGTGAACAATAGATAAGTAAAGAAATAAATACAACAGTAAAAAATAACAGTGGCGAGGCTACATACAGGCACTGGTTAGTCGGGCTAATTGAGGTAGTATCATTATGGGGTATTGTGTTGTCATGGGGTATTGTGTCGTCATGGGGTATTGTGTCGTTATGGGGTATTGTGTCATCATGGGGTATTGTGTCATCATGGGGTATTGTGTCATCATGGGGTATTGTGTCATCATGGGGTATTGTGTCATCATGGGGTATTGTGTCATCATGGGGTATTGTGTTGTCATGGGGTATTGTGTCGTTATGGGGTATTGTGTCATCATGGGGTATTGTGTCATCATGGGGTATTGTGTCATCATGGGGTATTGTGTCATCATGGGGTATTGTGTCATCATGGGGTATTGTGTCGTCATGGGGTATTGTGTCGTTATGGGGTATTGTGTCGTCATGGGGTATTGTGTCATCATGGGGTATTGTGTCATCACGGGGTATTGTGTCATCACGGGGTATGTTGAAACAATGTCGAAATAAACGAGTCTTCATTTTCACACAGTCAGAAACTATAAATAGATGTCTACATTTTACAATCATTTAGTAAAAAGAGATCCTCAAATATCACATTCATTAGTAACTATCCATTGTTTTGCAAAGTTGGTTCCTGTTGAAGTGTTTGGTCCTGTTCGTATTTGGTCCAACAGAAACACTCTGATGATTGGTTGACCCAATAGAACCTTCCACAATTACAGCCAATGGCTGCAAGTTACAGCTGGGGATGAGGAACTGTCTGCAATTGACTTTATGATCTTTGATCAAATGGTTGTTTTTTAATGTTCATGTAGTCGACATGTAGGCGCAAGATGGACACTTTTTATCCCCATAATGCATCACAATTTGAAAAAGTGGTGACTTGAACCCACTGTTCCTAGGCCGTCATTGAAAATAAGAATATGTTCTTAACTGACTTGCCTAATTAAATAAAGGTAAAATAAAAAAAATGGCATTGTTTCTAATGGGAACAAAGTTGTATCGTGCCTCACATAGTTATCATCTTGCTCTTTCAGCACTTCAGCAAATCTTTCTCAAACTTCACTTTTGTGACCCTCCCTTCTCTTTATTTTCAACTCTCCATTTCGCAGATTTTCTTAATAAATTAATAAACAATTATCTGTTTGTTTGATTGAATGACAAAATATTGCTGATGTGAAGTAGTATAATTTTATTTAACAAGGCAAGTCAGTTAAGAACAAATTCTTATTTACAATGATGGCCTACCAAAAAGGCAAAATGCAGGACGGGGACAGAAAAAATATGTAGGACCAAACACATCACGGCAAGAGAGAAACACAATCCAACAACACAACACTACATAAAGAGAGACCTAAGACGACAACATGGCATGGCAGCAACACATGACAACAACATGACAGCAGCACAAGGCATTGTACAAACATTATTGGGCACAGACAACAGCACAAAGAGGAAGAAGGTCGAGACAACAATACATCAAGCAAAGCAGCCATAACACTGACAATTGACATTATATTGTCAAGACTGGAGTTAAATCCCCAACGAGGTATTAATTTATGAACATTTTATTCATTAAGCAGACTCATATCAAACCAACAACCCTGGTGTTGCGTGCGCCATGCTTTATCAACTGAGCTACACGGAACTATTCTGTCATATTATTTATTCATAATGTACATATTCACATGTAGCTACAGGTCTGCATTAAACTATTCTACCAGTATATATTCCTAATGTACATATTCACATGTAGCTATAGATCTGCATATACGAATGTTTTGGCTGTAAGAAGTCAGACAAAACATATTTGCTCATCTTTAAATACATAAACAATGTTGTGAATATTTTTCTAAACTGCGTCACCCATTCCAGTCAGTTCACGGCGATGCGCGACCTCCATATGGTGACGTCATATCTAGTGGACCAACACGACACCGGAAGCTGTTTCAACAACACGGATACTGACTCATTCAACCACCCCTTTAGCCTTGTAGCCAACATACAACCGAAAATATTAAAGCTCTTTAGACCATTTTTTGTGTAATTGATCTCGGTGTTTTTAACACACCGATCTACTATTTAACTTAAACGTAACTTACTTGTTCAATTTACAAATGTGTCGATTATACTTAACCTTAATCGTCAATCCTAGCTTGCCCACCATGAGCTCTCCAAGCTACTCTCCTCCTGCTAAAGAAGAGGCGGTCTGCTGGACGGAGAAAGAGGGTCTGTGGCTGAACATTGTCGTGAAAGAAGAGGGGAAAGAGGAGGTTTCAGTAAAAGGAGAGGAAGAAGCTTTCAGAATGAAAGAGGAGGAAGAGGAGGCTATCAGTATCACATTGAAAGAAGAGGAAGAACCTTTTGGAGTGGAAGAGGAGGCGATCTCAATAAAAGAGGAGGAAGAAGCTTGGAGAGAAGAAGAGGAGACTGGAGATCTGATTAACACCAGTGAGTACTGTCTTAAAAACACGGCCAGAAACTCTGCAGTTGTTGAACTAATGTGTGGTTTTAAAGCCAAAGGGACATTGCACTGAAATGTGCACCTCACCAGAACCCCAAATATAAGCTTGTAAAGCTCCGTTGTGTGTAAACAATGAACATGTAAACAAACACTGTATTTGACTCAACGTGTTTAAAACCATCATTTTGATCTCATGGTGGGTCCTTGCGTCCACAGCTCTGTCTATGAATTAGAGATGTTCCATTTGTTCAAACCCTCAGCTACTCTCCCCTATCTGTTTATTAGGACAGCGGAGATATAAAACATTTAAGTACCAATAAGGAGTATGGTATTTATGTCTCTACCTTTCTCACTAATTATTATTCATGATTCTTTGATGATTATCCCTAATCATGTTCGCATCCACATTAATATACAAGTGTTCAGAAACATTTTCTATTCTTGTGTGACTCGTATGATACGATACATTACTTACTGTTCATTTCTATTGGGTACAACATCATCTGAAACACAACCAAAACAAAACTTATCAATGTGATCGCCTCCCTGCACTCAGTCTTCCAATAGGATCCCTGATATAATGTAAACGTTATACATCACCATCTCTCCCCTTATCAATGTGATCGCTTCCCTGCACTCAGTCTTCCAATAGGATCCCTGATATAATGTAAACGTTATACATCACCATCTCTCCCTTATCAATGTGATCTCTTCCCTGCACTCAGTCTTCCAATAGCATCCCTGATATAATATAAACGTTATACATCACCATCTCTCCCCTCATGTTCATGAATAAGTATCTTTCATATTCTCAGAGCCCAACACAATTAATTTCTGTTGGGAACAACATCATCTGAAACACAACCAAAACATACTGCAAATGTATCCAACAAGTTTGCTGAGTCACAAGCTTGATGTAGTCATTGTGTACTAGGAATATGGGACCAAATACTTCAATACACATATAAATTAATTTTGTCCAAATACTTATGAGGCATTCAAATGGGGGCACAAGATACATGAAGTGATGTTATTTGTAAATGGTAAAAAATATATACCCTCAACTAAAAGGTGACGTTCTGTACTGTCTCATATGAAACATTTGATCTCCAATCTAAAATGCTGGAGTATGGAGCCACATTTAACTGTTATCTTCCCTGTCCAGATAAATTGGTAGGGGAGTATATTTAGTTTATTTAAGCAATGAAGCCCGTATACCACAGGTATGACAAAACATATATTTTTACTGCTTTAATTACATTGATAACCAGTTTATAACAGCAATAAGGCACCCCGGGGGTTGTGGTATATGACCAATATACCACGGCTAAGGGCTGTTCTTAGGCACAATCCAACTCCCATATTACCTGACCTCTTTACTAACCTATAGGAGTAGGAGTTACCCAATCACAGGGATGGAAAACTCTGGAAATTCCAGCTGCTGCTACAGATTTAGGAAAAACAGCTGAGGCATTCCATGTCATTTCAGCAACTTGAAATGTAATTTGATCTTTGAGGAAATGAAGCTAGTTGATTTGCCCTTTTTGATTTAGAGGACTCACATAATAGTCAATAAATATAGTGTCCAACATCCAATTAGGACCAAACACTTCTTCTTCCTACCTTTTGAGTGGACATGAGGAATCCAACAACCAGTATATATATTTTTAATAGACAGCAACTATCTTATCTACTTAAATTTGGAATCCAAAGGTCCCACGGTTGCGTAAAGCGTTTTTGGAGAGACAGAAAGAGGAAACCCTCGTCCTCCATTACTACTGTACTACTAATATTCACAAGAATAAACAGAGAGACGGAAAGGACAGACCCTCGTCCTCCATTACTACTGTACTACTAATATTCACATGAATTGGGGTTTTTACATTTAAAAAAAAAAAAAAAAAAAAAAAAAGATATATTTCAGACAATGACGGCGAGGAACGTTCATAGAGGAGGAAGGACCGGTGTGTTCCTTTATGGAAAAGAACTCATGTCAAACATCACCCCTGGTCTCCTTAGTCTGCCACTACCATCCCTGGTCTCCTTAGTCTGTGCCACTACCATCCCTGGTCTCCTTAGTCTGCCACTACCATCCCTGGTCTCCTTAGTCTGTGCCACTACCATCCCTGGTCTCCTTAGTCTGTGCCACTACCATCCCTGGTCTCCTTAGTCTGTGCCACTACCATCCCTGGTCTCCTTAGTCTGTGCCACTACCATCCCTGGTCTCCTTAGTCTGCCACTACCATCCCTGGTCTCCTTACTCTGCCACTACCATCCCTGGTCTCCTTAGTCTGTGCCCCTACCATCCCTGGTCTCCTTAGTCTGTGCCACTACGATCCCTGGTCTCCTTAGTCTGCCACTACAATCCCTGGTCTCCTTAGTCTGCCACTACCATCCCTGGTCTCCTTAGTCTGCCACTACCATCCCTGGTCTCCTTAGTCTGCCACTACCATCCCTGGTCTCCTTAGTCTGCCACTACCATCCCTGGTCTCCTTAGTCTGTGCCACTACCATCCCTGGTCTCCTTAGTCTGCCACTACGATCCCTGGTCTCCTTAGTCTGCCACTACCATCCCTGGTCTCCTTAGTCTGCCACTACCATCCCTGGTCTCCTTAGTCTGTGCCACTACGATCCCTGGTCTCCTTAGTCTGCCACTACCATCCCTGGTCTCCTTAGTCTGCCACTACCATCCCTGGTCTCCTTAGTCTGCCACTACGATCCCTGGTCTCCTTAGTCTGCCACTACCATCCCTGGTCTCCTTAGTCTGCCACTACCATCCCTGGTCTCCTTAGTCTGCCACTACCATCCCTGGTCTCCTTAGTCTGTGCCACTACGATCCCTGGTCTCCTTAGTCTGCCACTACCATCCCTGGTCTCCTTAGTCTGTGCCACTACGATCCCTGGTCTCCTTAGTCTGTGCCACTACGATCCCTGGTCTCCTTAGTCTGCCACTACCATCCCTGGTCTCCTTAGTCTGCCACTACCATCCCTGGTCTCCTTAGTCTGTGCCACTACCATCCCTGGTCTCCTTAGTCTGCCACTACCATCCCTGGTCTCCTTAGTCTGCCACTACCATCCCTGGTCTCCTTAGTCTGTGCCACTACCATCCCTGGTCTCCTTAGTCTGCCACTACCATCCCTGGTCTCCTTAGTCTGCCACTACCATCCCTGGTCTCCTTAGTCTGTGCCACTACCATCCCTGGTCTCCATAGTCTGTGCCACTACCATCCCTGGTCTCCTTAGTCTGTGCCACTACCATCCCTGGTCTCCTTAGTCTGCCACTACCTTCCCTGGTCTCCTTAGTCTGCCACTACCATCCCTGGTCTCCTTAGTCTGCCACTACCATCCCTGGTATCCATAGTCTGTGCCACTACCATCCCTGGTCTCCTTAGTCTGTGCCACTACCATCCCTGGTCTCCTTAGTCTGTGCCACTACCATCCCTGGTCTCCTTAGTCTGCCACTACCATCCCTGGTCTCCTTAGTCTGCCACTACCATCCCTGGTCTCCATAGTCTGTGCCACTACCATCCCTGGTCTCCTTAGTCTGCCACTACCATCCCTGGTCTCCTTAGTCTGTGCCACTACCATCCCTGGTCTCCTTAGTCTGCCACTACCATCCCTGGTCTCCTTAGTCTGTGCCACTACCATCCCTGGTCTCCTTAGTCTGCCACTACCATCCCTGGTCTCCTTAGTCTGTGCTCCACTACCATCCCTGGTCTCCTTCGTCTGTGCCACTACCATCCCTGGTCTCCATAGTCTGTGCCACTACCATCCCTGGTCTCCTTAGTCTGCCACTACAATCCCTGGTCTCCTTAGTCTGCCACTACAATCCCTGGTCTCCTTAGTCTGCCACTACCATCCCTGGGCTCCTTAGTCTGTGCCCCTACCATCCCTGGTCTCCTTAGTCTGTGCTCCACTACCATCCCTGGTCTCCTTAGTCTGTGCCACTACCATCCCTGGTCTCCTTAGTCTGCCACTACAATCCCTGGTCTCCTTAGTCTGCCACTACAATCCCTGGTCTCCTTAGTCTGCCACTACCATCCCTGGGCTCCTTAGTCTGTGCCCCTACCATCCCTGGTCTCCTTAGTCTGTGCTCCACTACCATCCCTGGTCTCCTTAGTCTGTGCCACTACCATCCCTGGTCTCCTTAGTCTGTGCCACTACCATCCCTGGTCTCCATAGTCTGTGCTCCACTACCATCCCTGGTCTCCTTAGTCTGCCACTACAATCCCTGGTCTCCTTAGTCTGCCACTACCATCCCGGGTCTCCTTAGTCTGTGCCACTACCATCCCTGGGCTCCTTAGTCTGCCACTACCATCCCTGGTCTCCTTAGTCTGCCACTACCATCCCTGGTCTCCTTAGTCTGTGCCACTACCATCCCTGGTCTCCTTAGTCTGTGCCACTACCATCCCTGGTCTCCTTAGTCTGCCACTACCATCCCTGGTCTCCTTAGTCTGTGCCACTACCATCCCTGGTCTCCTTAGTCTGCCACTACCATCCCTGGTCTCCTTAGTCTGTGCCACTACCATCCCTGGTCTCCTTAGTCTGTGCTCCACTACCATCCCTGGTCTCCTTAGTCTGTGCTCCACTACCATCCCTGGTCTCCTTAGTCTGTGCCACTACCATCCCTGGTCTCCTTAGTCTGTGCCACTACCATCCCTGGTCTCCTTAGTCTGTGCCACTACCATCCCTGGTCTCCTTAGTCTGTGCCACTACCATCCCTGGTCTCCATAGTCTGTGCTCCACTACTATCCCTGGTCTCCTTAGTCTGTGCCACTACCATCCCTGGTCTCCTTAGTCTGTGCCACTACGATCCCTGGTCTCCTTAGTCTGTGCCACTACCATCCCTGGGCTCCTTAGTCTGTGCCCCTACCATCCCTGGTCTCCTTAGTCTGTGCCACTACCATCCCTGGTCTCCTTAGTCTGCCACTACCATCCCTGGTCTCCTTAGTCTGCCACTACCATCGCTGGTCTCCTTAGTCTGTGCCACTACCATCCCTGGTCCTGGTCTCCTTAGTCTGTGCCACTACCATCCCTGGTCCTGGTCTCCTTAGTCTGTGCCACTACCATCCCTGGTCTCCTTAGTCTGTGCTCCACTACCATCCCTGGTCTCCTTAGTCTGTGCCACTACCATCCCTGGTCTCCTTAGTCTGCCACTACCATCCCTGGTCTCCTTAGTCTGTGCCACTACGATCCCTGGTCTCCTTAGTCTGCCACTACGATCCCTGGTCTCCTTAGTCTGTGCCACTACCATCCCTGGCCTCCTTAGTCTGCCACTACCATCCCTGGTCTCCATAGTCTGTGCCACTACCATCCCTGGTCTCCATAGTCTGTGCTCCACTACCATCCCTGGTCTCCTTAGTCTGTGCCACTACCATCCCTGGTCTCCTTAGTCTGTGCCACTACCATCCCTGGTCTCCTTAGTCTGCCACTACCATCCCTGGTCTCCTTAGTCTGCCACTACCATCCCTGGTCTCCTTAGTCTGTGCCACTACCATCCCTGGTCTCCTTAGTCTGCCACTACCATCCCCGGTCTCCTTAGTCTGTGCCACTACCATCCCTGGTCTCCTTAGTCTGTGCCACTACGATCCCTGGTCTCCTTAGTCTGTGCCACTACCATCCCTGGTCTCCTTAGTCTGCCACTACCATCCCTGGTCTCCTTAGTCTGTGCCACTACCATCCCTGGTCTCCTTAGTCTCAACAGATTCACAGTAAACCCCAGACACACTTCTTCAGGTACCAACAGATTCACAGTAAACCCCAGACACACATCTTCAGGTACCTGCAGATTCACAGTAAACCCCAGATACACATCTTCAGGTACCGACAGATTCACACTGAACCCCAGACACACTTCTTCAGGTACCAACAGATTCCTAACTTTACAAGAAAGATATTCCCCTCTTTCCCATCACTCCCACCCACCAGGTGGCTTGATGAATGTCTGAACCTGGATCCCTATGTAAAGGGACACATTTCTATGCTGTATGACATTATTCAGAATATTGCATTCCCCCACTTCTGACCAATGGAAAGCGTTGAGGGAGAGAGGGTTTGGAAGAGAGATTTCCGATATCACCTTGCATCCTGAATACACTTCATCCTCAATCTGCAGTAGACAGGTTACTACAGTTTAAAGTATTCTGCAGTAGACAGATTACTACAGTTTAAAGTATTCTGCAGTAGACAGGTTACTACAGTTTAAAGTATTCTGCAGTAGACAGGTTACTACAGTTTAAAGTATTCTGCAGTAGACACGGGTTACTACAGTTTAAAGTATTCTGCAGTAGACAGGTTACTACAGGTTAAAGTATTCTGCAGTAGACAGGTTACTACAGTTTAAAGTATTCTGCAGTAGACAGGTTACTACAGTTTAAAGTATTCTGCAGTAGACAGGTTACTACAGTTTAAAGTATTCTGCATTAGACACAGGTTACTACAGTTTAAAGTATTCTGCATTAGACACAGGTTACTACAGTTTAAAGTATTCTGCAGTAGACAGGTTACTACAGTTTAAAGTATTCTACAGTAGACACAGGTTACTACAGTTTAAAGTATTCTGCAGTAGACAGGTTACTACAGTTTAAAGTAATCTGCAGTAGACAGGTTACTACAGTTTAAAGTATTCTGCAGTAGACAGGTTACTACAGTTTAAAGTATTCTACAGGAGTATTCTGCATTAGACACGGGTTACTGCCGTTTAAAGTATTCTGCATTAGATTCTACTGGTCATGTCTGACACTAGTTCCATTCTACTACTCTACTGGTCATGTCTGACACTAGTTCCATTCTGTTCCTCTACTGGTCATGTCTGACACTAGTTCCATTCTGTTCCTCTACTGGTCATGTCTGACACTAGTTCCTTCTGTTACTCTACTGGTCATGTCTGACACTAGTTCCATTCTACTACTCTACTGGTCATGTCTGACACTAGTTCCATTCTGTTCCTCTACTGGTCATGTCTGACACTAGTTCCTTCTGTTACTCTACTGGTCATGTCTGACACTAGTTCCATTCTACTACTCTACTGGTCATGTCTGACACTAGTTCCTTCTGTTACTCTACTGGTCATGTCTGACACTAGTTCCTTCTGTTACTCTACTGGTCATGTCTGACACTAGTTCCTTCTGTTACTCTACTGGTCATGTCTGACACTAGTTCCTTCTGTTACTCTACTGGTCATGTCTGACACTAGTTCCTTCTGTTACTCTACTGGTCATGTCTGACACTAGTTCCTTCTGTTACTCTACTGGTCATGTCTGACACTAGTTCCATTCTGTTCCTCTACTGGTCATGTCTGACACTAGTTCATTCTTCCCCTCGTTCTTTGAGACTGTCTCATGCACTAAGGAGATTTCCCCAGATACCTCTGTCGCTATTTTCTGGGTAGCACCTGACGGGCTCACTCTCTGTAACACCCAATCAGAGGCCATAGCCTTCTCATCCCTCCAAGCGTATTATTATTTTTAAGTGGAAGTCGGGTACCCAGCCTTCGCATGTTCACTGGGTCAGTGATGTTATGTCTTATATCTTAAACTTGAGAAGCTCAAATATTCCATCCGTGGCTTCTCTTGTCAAGCAGCGATTTCTTAAGTACTTTGAGACCTTACTTTAACCTCTGCTCTGAGATCTTAATATAGCCTCTGCTCTGAGATCTTAATATAGCCTCTGCAACTCCCCATATCCTTCCATTGTTTATATGTACATCCAGATACTAACAGTCTTGGCCTAAAAGTGCTCGGTCCTCTTTTTCCTGTAGTCCACAATCATCTCCTTTGTCTTGATCACGTTGAGGGAGAGGTTGTTGTTCTGGCACCACACGGCCAGGTCTCTGATCTCCTCCCTATAGTCTGTCTCATCATTGTCGGTGATCAGGCCTACCACTGTTGTGTCATCGGCAAACTTAATGATGGTGTTGGAGTCGTGCCTGGCCGTGCAGTCATGAGTGAACATGGAGTACAGGAGGGGACTGAGCACGTACCCCTGAGGGGCCCCTGTGTTGAGGATCAGTGTGGCGGATAGGCCACTGTGATTTATTTGTATCCTTTATTTTATCAGGTATGTTTACTGAGAACACATTTACAGCAACGACCTAGGGAGTAGTTACAGGGGAGAGGAGGTGAATTTACATTTACATTTAAGTCATTTAGCAGACGCTCTTATCCAGAGCGACTTACAAATTGGTGAATTCACCTTCTGACATCCAGTGGAACAGCCACTTACAATAGTGCATCTAAATCATTTAAGGGGGGGTGAGAAGGATTACTTATCCTATCCTAGGTATTCCTTGAAGAGGTGGGGTTTCAGGTGTCTCCGGAAGGTGGTGATTGACTCCGCTGTCCTGGCGTCGTGAGGGAGTTTGTTCCACCATTGGGGGGCCAGAGCAGCGAACAGTTTTGACTGGGCTGAGCGGGAACTGTACTTCCTCAGTGGTAGGGAGGCGAGCAGGCCAGAGGTGGATGAACGCAGTGCCCTTGTTTGGGTGTAGGGCCTGATCAGAGCCTGGAGGTACTGCGGTGCCGTTCCCCTCACAGCTCCGTAGGCAAGCACCATGGTCTTGTAGCGGATGCGAGCTCCAACACCATCATTAATAAGTTTGCCGATGACACAACAGTGGTAGGCCTGATCACCGACAATGATGAGACAGACTATAGGGAGGAGATCAGAGACCTGGCCGTGTTGTGCCAGAACAACAACCTCTCCCTGAATGAGCCAATTGGAAGTTGGGGATGATTAGGTTGGCCATGATGGTATGAAGGCCAGGCTGGGAATTTAGCCAGGACACCGGGGTTAACTACTCTACTCTTAAGATAAGTGCAATGGGATCTTTAGTGACCACATAGAGTCAGGAAGTTCCATCCAAAAGACTGTCCCCAATCACTGCCCTGGGGAATTGGGATAATTTTTTTAGACCAGAGGAAAGACTGCCTCCTACTGGTCCTCCAACACCACTTCCAGCAGCACCTGATCTCCCATCCAGGTACCGAGCAGGACCAACCCTGCTTAGCTTCAGAGGCAAATCAGCAGTGGTATGCAGCGTGGTATGCTGCTGGTTAACATGCTCCTTTGTTGAGTGATCTAGTCCAGATTTAGCCTCATAGGAAGACAGTTGTATTATGTGGAGGTTTCATTCAGGTCTCTGTTAAACTAAATCTGTTTGTCTTTGGCAGGAGAGAGACCAAACTCTCATGATGACAGCGGGAATAGTCCTTCAGGGGAACCAGACCCGGCGACACCCAAACCAACGAGACGACATCAGTGCTCCCACTGTGGAAAGAGTTTTCCTTGGTTAAAGGCCCTGAAGCAGCATAAGAAAAAACACTCTGGAGAGAAGCCTTATCGCTGTTCTCAATGTGGAATGACTTTTACCTGGGCAGGAAGCCTATGGGGGCATAAGAGAATACACTCTGGAGAGAAGCCTTACCACTGCTCCCACTGTGGAAAGAGTTTTAGGAAGTTAGGCGACCTGAAGGCGCATGAGAGGACACACACAGGAGAAAAGCCCTACCAATGCTCCCAGTGTGGAAATAGTTTTAGCAAGCTGGGGAACCTAAAACAGCATAAAAGAACACACACAGGAGAAAAGCCCTACCAATGCTCCCAGTGTGGAAAGAGTTTTAGCCATTCGGGGAGCCTTAAAGACCATGAGAGGAGACACAGACAAGAAAAACCCTACCATTGCTCCCTGTGTGGAAAGAGTTTTATCAAGTTAGGGGCCCTGAATCGGCATGAGAGGACACACACTGGAGGGGATAAAACATACCACTGCTCCCTGTGTGAAAAGAGTTTTAACCGGTTAAGACATCTGAATAAGCATGAAATAATACATACACAGGAGGAGAAGTCATACCACTGCTCTCAGTGTGGAAAGACATTTTCCCAGTCAGAGGACCTGAAATCACATGAGAGAATAGAGAGGCTCTGTTCTGACTTGTGCTTTTAACTGAGAATTTGTGTTTTTTGTTTCATGCCACATTAAATCATATTGTTTATGATTTAAACTGTCTATATAATACATAACTGTACTATAACACACACAGGAGAGAAAACCTTCCACTGTCCTCATTTGCTTTTGACTGAGAATTAAGTGGGTTTTTTTGTTTGTTTTTGAACCCACTGATGGGTTTAGATTTTTAAACTTTAAATATCGTTAATCATCCGTTTTACGTTGACATAAGGGGTGCCATAGTCTGGTTTCTACAATAGAAGTTAATGGTTATGAGGAATGTATAGAGAGAAGGAACAGTTTATCGCCCGCATCACTTAACTTCCTGCCTAGCAACAAAGACGTCATGTCTAGAGAGAAGGACGAGACTCCACCCAGATTGGGGTATATATATATACACACTACCACTGGTGGAAGTATGTCTTTGTCTTTGTCTGTTCAGCCATTCGATCCTTTGGGTGATTAAAGTTGGTTGGCACTATTGTTGTGTCCGTCAATTTCTTACTCTGATATTTAGAACCAAACACCACAAATCATATTGTTTTATGAATTCTTACAACAACAACAACAAAAAATAGGCCTGTTTTAGTTTTTTCATCAATGACATTAATATTCAGACCCTTTGCTTTGAAACTCGAAATTAAGCTCAAGTGCATCCTGTTTCCATTGATCATCCTTGAGATGTTTCTTCAACTTGCTTGGAGTCCACCTGTGGTAAATTCAATTGATTGGACATGATTTGGAAAGGCACACACCTGTCTATATACAGGTTTCACAGTTGACAGTCCATGTCAGAGCAAAAACCATAGAGCACCGAGATTCTGTCGAGATCTGGGGAAGGGTTGTGATCCTGGGCACCAAAATGTCTGCAACATTGAAGGCCTCCAAGTACATAGTGGCCTCCATCTTAAATTGAAGACTCTTAACTAGAGCTGGTCGCCTGGCCAAACTGAGCAATCGGGGGAGACGAGCCTTGGTCAGGAGGTGACCTAGAACACGATGATCACTCTGACAGAGCTCTGTGAAGATGGAAGAATCTTCCAGAAGGACAACCATCTCTGAAACCGAGATAGGCCTAAATGCCAAGTGTCATGTCTGGAGGAAACCTGGCACTGTCCCTACGGTGAAGCATGGTGGTGGCAATATCATGCTGTCTGGATTTTTTTCATTGGCAGGGAGACTAGTCAGGATCGAGGCAAAGATGAACGGAGAAAAGTACAGAGATCCTTGATGAAAACCTGCTCCAGAGCGATCAGTACCTCAGACTGGGGCGAAGGTTCACCTTCCAACAGGACAACGACCCTAAGCACACTGCCAAGATAACGCAGGAGTGGCTTTGGGACAAGTCTCTGAACGTCCTTGAGTGGCCCAGCAAGAGCCCGGATTTGAACCCGATCTAACATCTTTGAAGAGATCTGAAAATAGCTGTGCAGCAACGTTCCCCATCCAACCTGACAGAGCTTGAGAGGATCTGCAGAGAAGAATGGGAGAAACTCCCCAAATACAGGTGTGCCAAGCTTGTAGCATCATACCTAAGAAGACTTGAGGCTGTAATCGCTGCCAAAGGTGCTTCAACAAAGTACCGAGTAAAGGGTCTGAATACTTATGATAATGTGATATTTCAGTTGTTTTTTTTATACATTTACAAATATTTCTTAAAACCTGTTTTTGCTTTGTCATTAGGGGTATTGTACGTAGATTGATGAGAACAAAAACAATTTAATTTATTTTATAATAAGGCTGTAACGTAACAAAATGTTGAAAAAGTCAAGGGTTCTGAATACTTTCCAAATGCACTGTGTCTATATTAGGGATGCACGATATATCGGAATCGGCTGATTATAGCTAACAATGCCAACATCGGCCCGATGTCTAGTTTAACGGCAATGTGCAAAACCAATGTCAAAGCTGACGCACATACCTATATAAAGTAGGTAGATGACATAATGTATTTAGTCAGCCACCAATTGTGCAAGTTCTCCCACTTAAAAAGATGAGAGAGGCCTATAATTTTCATCATTGGTACACTTCAACTATGACAGACAAAATGAGAGAAAGAAATCCAGAAAATCACATTGTAGGATTTTTTATTTATTTATTTGCACAGCATTCCTAACCTAGCCCACAATGTCTGCTGTGTGGATCGATTTTAAAGTTGTGCTGCTATTATTTCCTGAGGAGGGGAGAAAGTGAAATCTTTTCAATACCACAATGACTCATTTGAAAGTGCATCACCCCCAGGTGTTCTGCGACGACTTAGAACAAAAGCAGAAAAAAAACTAAGTTCACATTTCAAACAACTAAACAAGTTCAAGTCCAGCAGTCATTTGAAAGGGTAAGAAAATTTCAGTCTGGAAACACAAAGGTGAAATCCACTAACGCCAAGATAATGGAATTCATTGCCCTTGAAAATCAACCGATCTGCACCGGTCGAGCACTTCGAAACCCCAGTACACACTACCAAGTAGAAGCTATTTTTCAGATGTTGCCCTACAGTCTCAGAGTTGTTGAAACTCACATCCATGAGCTACTTGCAATGGGTGTCACTGTTATTAGCTTCACGACTGACATTTGGACCAGCGATGTCAGCCCCATGAGCATGCTGAGTCTGACAGCACAGTTGGTCGACGAGGATTTCGTACTCAGGAAAGCCGTATTGCATGTTCAAGAATGTGCTGGTTCTCATTCCAATGCTGCCATTTCAATGGCATTTGAGAACATGTTTGAAACTTTGAAACATGAACACATTCTAACAACTGTTTGGAGAAATAAGCTCCTCAACTGTGTCTGCAGCAGACATGATACGCTCTGAAACACTCAACAAAACTGCCGACCGTGGGGTTTTATTTATTTAATATATATATATATGTAACCTTTTTTTACATTTTTTACTAGGTGTAATGGATGTGAAACGGCTAGCTAGTTAGCGGTGCTGCGAGCTAAATAGCAACACATGACAACACAGCATGGTAGCAACACAACATGGCAGCAGCAGGACATGGTACAAACATTATTGGGCACAGACAACAGCACAAAGGGCAAGAAGGTTGAGACAACAATACATCAAGCAAAGCAGCCATAACAAAGGTAGAGGATTAAAACTTGTAAAAGTGCTCAACTAGAAGCTGTGAATAAGCGATTCGGCGGTATTCTCTATGAGCCTCTACTGTGTCGCGGCCGTGCTCGATGCTAGGTACAAGACCCGCTACTTCTTTATTAACAGGCATTCTCTCTGAGCCGCTTTACTGTGTTGCCACCATGCTCGATACTAGTGTAACAGTATAATTTTAGACCTCACCCATACCCGGGCGTGAACCAGGGACCCTTTGCACACATCAACAACAGTCACCCCTGGAAGCGTCGTTACCTGTCACTCCACAAACCACTACTTCAAGGTCTCAGAGCAAGTGACGTCACCGATTGAAACGCTATTTAGCGCACACCACCGGTAACTTGCTAGCCATTTCACATCCGTTACACTAGGTACACTAGGACCCGCTACTTCTTTAACAGGCATTCTCTCTGAGCCTTTTTACTGTGTCGCCGCCGTGCTCGATGCTACAAGGACCACTAATTCAATACAGACAAGAAACAGGGTTTACATTAAATGTTACAGACACAGCTGGACAAGATGAAAACGGACACAGTGACAGTGGGCAAGGAGGAAGAGAGGCCACGGACTGACAGAGCTGGACAAGATGGAAACGGACACAGTGATCGTGCTCACCAAGGAAGAGAGGCCACAGACTGACAGAGCTGGACAACATGGAAACGGACACAGTGACAGTGTGCACCAAGGAAGAGGACACGGACAGACAGAGCTGAAACTTCACTGCTTGACATGTATGATGAAATCCTGATTGAGAATGAAATGACTGAACAAATGAACCACGAAACAACACATAAGTGAAAGAAATAGGTTTTGATTATGTTTTACTGGTAATGGGAATAACTTTTTGGTCAGTGTGTGTGTGTGTTTCAACTATTTAACTGTAGTAGAATGCTTAAAAGGCCGCAAAAATGTTTAATATCGGTTATCGGTGTTTGTCAAAAATGTAATATCGGTGCATCCCTATTATATATGTTATTTTGTAGTTTATGTCTTCATTATTATTCTACAATGTAGAAAATAGTAAAAATAAAGAAAAACCCTTGAATGAGTAGATGTGTCCAAACTTTTGACTGGTACTGTATATGTGGGTATCTATTCTAATACCATGTATATAGCTAGAGGCTCATTTGAATAGCATTGTTAAAATAAACTGTTTATTTGACTGATTGTGTAGTAGATGTAAAGTTTATTTTAAATGAATCAAAAACTAATAAATTAACATATGTTTCTCTTTGTACGCCTCAATATAAAATGTAAACTTTATTGAAAGAAATGAAAAATAAATCAAATATTTTCTTCAAATGCGTTACCCGGTCTTTCAGGCAATGCTGCCAGTGTGACGAAAATCTGGTGGACATGACAGCTTATTCACAACAACAAGGATGTCACTAGTTACTACAGCCAGAAAGGTTAAGTAATTGTCTTGAGAGTCTAGCCTCCCAAAATACATGAAACAACACAAGTATGAAGTGACTATCATTATGGTACTCTTTATTGTGAATAAGAAAAACTGCTAAATTTAAACAGCAAAACCAAGGGTATTTATATTTATTATGGATCCCCATTAGCTGTTGCCAAGGCAGCAAAAGGCTATCGAGCTAGCAGTCCAGAGGGAGCTAAAAGGCTAGATACACTTATTTTGCTTTCACAACAAAAACGTATTTTGTTAACTAGTCATTACAGACTATTGTGAAATGGTAGAACCTGCTGTAGCCAACTAGCTAACCATGTGATTGTTTCTCTGTGACCAAAACATGACGTTTTATTTTGCTGATATGGGAATGAATACACAAGCAGCATATCAAACTGGGGTAATGTTTTAGGTTACATCCGGATATGACGTTAAAAAAACACCACTGTGTATAGCAGATGTAAAATATGTTTTGATTGTTTTCTCATTACAAATCTGCACAAATCAATCAACTTCCCCACTCTAGGCCGCAGATGGCGATGAGCGTCTTTCGGGCGTCGCTACCAGCGTGACGTGTAATCTAGTGGACGGAACGGGAAGTTTCTTCAACAACTGCAGCTTGTCAGACACCTCCGTAGCTTGTTAGCCAATATAGCCGAAACGTATGAGCTCTTAAGACTGTTTCGGTGTATATTGGTCCCTGTGTTTAAAACATAATTATTTCGTATAGCTAGTTTCACCATTTAATTAAATATATACGTTGTTAAGTTAGTAGCTAGCTGGATTGCTGAATTAGCTTAGAACCAGGCTAGTCGTTAATGCTAACTAGCTAACATCTCCGACCATGAGTTCACTAAGCTACTCTCCTCCTGATAAAGAAGAGGAGGTCTACTGGACGGAGAAAGAAGCTCTGGGACTGAACATTGTCGTGAAAGAAGAGGAGGGGGATATTACAGTAAAAGGAGAGGAAGAAGCTTTCAGAATGAAAAAGGAGGTAGAAGAGGCTATCAGTATCACATTGAAAGAAGAGGAGGATGTTACAGTGAAAGAAGAGAAAGAACCTTTTAGAGTGAAAGATGAAGAGGGGATAGAGGCTGTCACAGTAGAAGAAGAGGAGGTAGAAGCTTTCAGAATTAAAAAGGAGGAAGAGGAGGAGGATGTTATAGTGAAAGAAGAGAAAGAACCTTTTGAAGAGGAAGAGGAGGCTGAAGATCTGATTAACACCCGTGAGTACTGGGCCACAAACTGCCCTTGTTGAATTAATATATCGTTTTAATATCTGGCTCTGGGCCTCGCCATTGATTCTTGGAGAATATAACGTGTAAATGTCCACTGAATTTAGTTCAACTGTTGTACTCTATCCGAATGCAAAATATAAGCTTGTTTTACTCTCATTGTTTGTAAACAATGTAACTGTAAATTAACACTGTATATCCTCAAAACATGGAGGCAGTTTCATTTGTATTTATTAAGGATCTCTTTTTAGGTTGTGCTAAGGCAGCAGCTACTCTTCCTGGGTTTTATTATGGATCCCCATTAGTTCCTACCAAGGCAGCAGCTACTCTTCCTGGGTTTTATTATGGATCCCCATTAGGTCCTGTCAAGGCAACAGCTACTCTTCCTAGGGTTTATTATGGATCCCCATTTGTTCCTGCCAAGGCAGCAGCTACTCTTCCTGGGATTTATTATGGATCCCCATTTGTTCCTGCCAAGGCAGCAGCTACTCTTCCTGGGGTTTATTATGGATCCCCATTGGTTCCTGCCAAGGCAGCAGCTACTCTTCCTGGGGTCCAGCAACATTAAGGCAGTTATATATGATTTTTAAAAAAATATTACATGACATTACATTTCATAACGCTTTTCACAACAAATTAAGTGTGTTCCATCAGGCCACTACTCTACCACCACATATCTACAGTACATGTGTAGGTGTGTAGGTGTGCGTCTTCTCATATGTATGTCTATGTGGTTCTTCTTTGTCCACACTGTTCCATAAGGTGTCGTTTTTTTTAAACCAAATCTGATTCTACTGTACTTGTACTTGCTTCAGTTACCTGGTGTGGAATATAGTTCCATGTAGTCATGGCTCTGTGTAGTACTGTGGAATATAGTTCCATGTAGTCATGGCTCTGTGTAGTACTGTGGAATATAGTTCCATGTAGTCATGGCTCTGTGTAGTACTGTGGAATATAGTTCCATGTAGTCATGGCTCTGTGTAGTACTGTGGAATATAGTTCCATGTAGTCATGGCTCTATGTAGTACTGTGGAATATAGTTCCATGTAGTCATGGCTCTGTGTAGTACTGTGGAATATAGTTCCATGTAGTCATGGCTCTATGTAGTACTGTGCTTCTCCCATAGTCTGTTCTGTACTTGGGGACTGTGAAGAGACCTCTGGTGGCATGTCTTGTGGGGTGGACATGGGTGTCTGAGCTGTGTGCCAGTAGTTCAAGCAGACAGCTCGGTGCATTCAGCTTGTCAACACCTCTCACAAATACAAGCAGTGATGCATCTCTCCTCTACTTTGAGCCAGGAGAGATTGACATGCATATCATTGTTAGCTCTCTGTGTACATCCAAGGGCCAGTTGTGCTGCTCTGTTCTGAGCCTATTTAAATTTTCCTAAGTCCCTCTTTGTGTCACCTGACCACACGACTGAACAGTAGTCCAGGTGTGACAAAACTAGAGCCTGTAGGACCTGCCTTGTTGATAGTGTTGTTAAGAAGGTAGAAACTAGGGCCTGTAGGACCTGCCTTGTTGATAGTGCTGTTAAGAAGGTAGAAACTAGGGCCTGTAGGACCTGTCTTGTTGATAGTGCTGTTAAGAAGGTAGAAACTAGGGCCTGTAGGACCTGCCTTGTTGATAGTGTTGTTAAGAAGGTAGAAACTAGGGCCTGTAGGACCTGCCTTGTTGATGGTGTTGTTAAGAAGGTAGGAACTAGGGCCTGTAGGACCTGCCTTGTTGATAGTGTTGTTAAGAAGGTAGAAACTAGGGCCTGTAGGACCTGCCTTGTTGATAGTGTTGTTAAGAAGGTAGAAACTAGGGCCTGTAGGACCTGCCTTGTTGATAGTGCTGTTAAGAAGGTAGAAACTAGGGCCTGTAGGACCTGCCTTGTTGATAGTGTTGTTTAAGAAGACAGAGCAGCCCTTCATTTGTTATACTTCTCCCCATCCTAGCTACTGTTGTTTCAACATGTTGTGACCATGACCGTTTTACAATCCATGGTTACTGATAACCTGAACCAGGTTGCAGGCACTGGTTGCAGTTTTGAGTTTTTTTTTTTCTTGAGTGGGCAGCTTGTTGATATTGAAATATTGAAGTCAGTATTGAAATCACCAAGAAAATATATCTCTCTTATTGATATTACATACATTATCAAGCATTGTCAGCCAGTAAAATACTACTTGGTTCTAAATATTCCTATGTTTCAAAAGTAAATTGAATTGCTAAAATATACATAACTATCACCAGTAAAAGTATTAAACAAAGCAGATGGCATCGTTTTCTTGTTTTACAATTGGACAGATAGTCAGGGGACACACTCCAACACTCAGACATCATGTACAGATAGTCAGGGGACACACTCCAACACTCAGACATCATGTACAGATAGTCAGGGCACACACTCCAACACTCAGACATAATTTACAGATAGTCAGGGGCACACTCCAACACTCAGACATATTTTACAGATAGTCAGGGGCACACTCCAACACTCAGACATCATTTACAGATAGTCAGGGGACACACTCCAACACTCAGACATAATTTACAGATAGTCAGGGGCACACTCCAACACTCAGACATCATTTACAGATAGTCAGGGGACACACTCCAACACTCAGACATCATTTACAAACGAAGCATGTGTTTAGTGAGTCCTCCAGATCAGAAGCAGGAGGGATGCCCACGTGTTCTCTTGATAAGTGTGTGAATTGGACCACTTTCCTGGCCTGCTAAGCGTTCAAAATTTAACGAGTACTTTTGGGTGTGAGGGGAAAATGTATGTAGTAAAAAGTACATTGTTATCTTTAGGAATGTAGTGAAGTAAAATTTGTGAAAAATATAAATAGTCAAGTACAGATATCCCCAAAAAGTACTTAAGTAGTACTTTAAAGTAATAATAATAATAATGTACATTTGCTGAAGCATTATGACAACTCAGCGACACAATGGTAGGGATTAAATGAGCTGGGCTTGGGTCATTGATACGTTATTGTACATAATGGCTCCGTGGAGGATGGCTGTCGTTTTACGGGCTCCTAACCAACTGTGCTATTTTGTAATTTTTCAAAAAGTTATCTTTTTTTATGGTTCACATGGGGAAAAGGAAAGAGGAGTCTGAGGATCATAATGACACAGCCCCTAGATATAATTTAAATAGAGATGATGGTACACAATGACACAGCCCCTAGATATAATTTAAATAGAGATGATGGTACACAATGACACAGCCCCTAGATATAATTTAAATAGAGATGATGGTACACAATGACACAGCCCCTAGATATAATTTAAATAGAGACAGTGGTACACAATGACACAGCCCCTAGATATAATTTAAATAGAGACAGTGGTACACAATGACACAGCCCCTAGATATAATTTAAATAGAGACAGTGGTACACAATGACACAGCCCCTAGATATAATTTAAATAGAGACAGTGGTACACAATGACACAGCCCCTAGATATAATTTAAATAGAGATGATGGTACACAATGACACAGCCCCTAGATATAATTTAAGTAGAGACAGTGGTACACAATGACACAGCCCCTAGATATAATTTAAATAGAGACAGTGGTACGCAATGACACAGCCCCTCAGTATAATTTAAATAGAGACAGTGGTACACAATGACACAGCTCCTCAATATAATTTAAATAGAGACAGTGGTACACAATGACACAGCCCCTCAATATAATTTAAATAGACATAGTGGTACACAATGACACAGGCCCTAGATATAATTTACATAGACATAGTGGTACACAATGACACAGCCCCCAGATATAATTTAAATAGAGACAGTGGTACACAATGACACAGCCCCTCAATATAATTTAAATAGAGACAGTGGTACACAATGACACAGCCCCTAGATATAATTTAAATAGAGACAGTGGTACACAATGGCACAGCCCCTAGATATAATTTAAATAGAGACAGTGGTACACAATGACACAGCCCCTAGATATAATTTAAATAGAGACAGTGGTACACAATGACACAGCCCCTAGATATAATTTAAATAGAGACAGTGGTACACAATGACACAGCCCCTAGATATAATTTAAATAGAGACAGTGGTACACAATGACACAGCCCCTAGATATAATTTAAATAGAGACAGTGGTACACAATGACACAGCCCCTAGATATAATTTAAATAGAGACAGTGGTACACAATGACACAGCCCTAGATATAATTTAAATAGAGACAGTGGTACACAATGACACAGCCCCTAGATATAATTTAAATAGAGACAGTGGTACACAATGACACAGCCCCTAGATATAATTTAAATAGAGACAGTGGTACACAATGACACAGCCCTAGATATAATTTAAATAGAGACAGTGGTACAAAATGGCACAGCTCCTCAATATAATTTAAATAATCCACAATATGATTAAAATGAGTTATGACATCGTAGATCCAAAAATATGTTCTCAATTAATATCATCAATAGAATATCAAGAACCTGTTCCTAGAAAAGCATCACAGTGATCTACAGTGCATTCGGAAAGTATTCAGACCCCTTGACTTTTTCCACATTATGTTACGTTACAGCCTTATTTTATAAATGTATCCTATATGACTAGTATATTTATCTATTAGGTCTAATACATGTATCCTATACTGACTAGTCTATTACATGTATCCTATACTGACTAGTCTATTACATGTATCCTATACTGACTAGTCTATTACATGTATCCTATACTGACTAGTCTAATACATGTATCCTATACTGACTAGTCTATTTATCCATTAGGTCTAATACATGTATCCTATACTGACTAGTCTATTACATGTATCCTATACTGACTAGTCTAATACATGTATCCTATACTGACTAGTCTATTTATCCATTAGGTCTAATACATGTATCCTATATGACTAGTCTATTACATGTATCCTATACTGACTAGTCTATTACATGTATCCTATACTGACTAGTCTATTACATGTATCCTATACTGACTAGTCTATTACATGTATCCTATACTGACTAGTCTATTACATGTATCCTATACTGACTAGTCTATTACATGTATCCTATACTGACGAGTCTATTACATGTATCCTATACTGACTAGTCTAATACATGTATCCTATACTGACTAGTCTATTTATCTATTAGGTCTAATACATGTATCCTATACTGACTAGTCTATTACATGTATCCTATACTGACTAGTCTATTACATGTATCCTATACTGACGAGTCTATTACATGTATCCTATACTGACTAGTCTAATACATGTATCCTATACTGACTAGTCTATTACATGTATCCTATACTGACTAGTCTATTACATGTATCCTATACTGACTAGTCTATTACATGTATCCTATACTGACTAGTCTATTACATGTATCCTATACTGACTAGTCTATTTATCCATTAGGTCTAATACATGTATCCTATATGACTAGTCTATTACATGTATCCTATACTGACTAGTCTATTACATGTATCCTATACTGACTAGTCTATTACATGTATCCTATACTGACTAGTCTATTACATGTATCCTATACTGACTAGTCTATTACATGTATCCTATACTGACTAGTCTATTACATGTATCCTATACTGACTAGTCTATTACATGTATCCTATACTGACTAGTCTAATACATGTATCCTATACTGACTAGTCTATTTATCTATTAGGTCTAATACATGTATCCTATACTGACTAGTCTAATACATGTATCCTATACTGACTAGTCTATTACATGTATCCTATACTGACTAGTCTATTACATGTATCCTATACTGACTAGTCTAATACATGTATCCTATACTGACTAGTCTATTACATGTATCCTATACTGACTAGTCTATTGACTAGTCTATTACATGTATCCTATACTGACTAGTCTATTTATCCATTAGGTCTAATACATGTATCCTATATGACTAGTCTATTACATGTATCCTATATGACTAGTCTATTACATGTATCCTATACTGACTAGTCTATTACATGTATCCTATACTGACTAGTCTATTACATGTATCCTATACTGACTAGTCTAATACATGTATCCTATACTGACTAGTCTAATACATGTATCCTATACTGACTAGTCTATTACATGTATCCTATACTGACTAGTCTATTACATGTATCCTATACTGACTAGTCTAATACATGTATCCTATACTGACTAGTCTAATACATGTATCCTATACTGACTAGTCTATTACATGTATCCTATACTGACTAGTCTATTACATGTATCCTATACTGACTAGTCTAATACATGTATCCTATACTGACTAGTCTATTACATGTATCCTATACTGACTAGTCTATTACATGTATCCTATACTGACTAGTCTAATTATACATTAGGTCTAATACATGTATCCTATACTGACTAGTCTAATACATGTATCCTATACTGACTAGTCTAATACATGTATCCTATACTGACTAGTCTAATACATGTATCCTATACTGACTAGTCTAATACATGTATCCTATACTGACTAGTCTATTACATGTATCCTATACTGACTAGTCTAATACATGTATCCTATATGACTAGTCTATTTATCCATTAGGTCTAATACATGTATCCTATACTGACTAGTCTATTACATGTATCCTATACTGACTAGTCTATTACATGTATCCTATACTGACTAGTCTAATACATGTATCCTATACTGACTAGTCTATTTATCTATTAGGTCTAATACATGTATCCTATACTGACTAGTCTATTACATGTATCCTATATGACTAGTCTATTTATCCATTAGGTCTAATACATGTATCCTATACTGACTAGTCTATTACATGTATCCTATACTGACTAGTCTATTACATGTATCCTATACTGACTAGTCTAATACATGTATCCTATACTGACTAGTCTATTACATGTATCCTATACTGACTAGTCTAATACATGTATCCTATATGACTAGTCTATTTATCCATTAGGTCTAATACATGTATCCTATACTGACTAGTCTATTACATGTATCCTATACTGACTATTCTATTACATGTATCCTATACTGACTAGTATATTACATGTATCCTATACTGACTAGTCTAATACATGTATCCTATACTGACTAGTCTATTACATGTATCCTATACTGACTAGTCTATTACATGTATCCTATACTGACTAGTCTATTTATCCATTAGGTCTAATACATGTATCCTATACTGACTAGTCTATTTATCCATTAGGTCTAATACATGTATCCTATACTGACTAGTCTATTTATCCATTAGGTCTAATACATGTATCCTATACTGACTAGTCTAATACATGTATCCTATACTGACTAGTCTAATACATGTATCCTATACTGACTAGTCTATTACATGTATCCTATACTGACTAGTCCATTACATGTATCCTATACTGACTAGTCTAATACATGTATCCTATACTGACTAGTCTATTACATGTATCCTATACTGACTAGTCTATTACATGTATCCTATACTGACTAGTCTAATACATGTATCCTATACTGACTAGTCTAATACATGTATCCTATACTGACTAGTCTATTACATGTATTCTATACTGACTAGTCTATTTATCCATTAGGTCTAATACATGTATCCTATACTGACTAGTCTAATACATGTATCCTATACTGACTAGTCTATTACATGTATCCTATACTGACTAGTCCATTACATGTATCCTATACTGACTAGTCTAATACATGTATCCTATACTGACTAGTCTATTACATGTATCCTATACTGACTAGTCTATTACATGTATCCTATACTGACTAGTCTAATACATGTATCCTATACTGACTAGTCTATTACATGTATCCTATACTGACTAGTCTATTTATCCATTAGGTCTAATACATGTATCCTATACTGACTAGTCTAATACATGTATCCTATACTGACTAGTCTATTTATCCATTAGGTCTAATACATGTATCCTATACTGACTAGTCTATTTATCCATTAGGTCTATTACATGTATCCTATACTGACTAGTCTATTACATGTATCCTATACTGACTAGTCTATTACATGTATCCTATACTGACTAGTCTATTACATGTATCCTATACTGACTAGTCTAATACATGTATCCTATACTGACTAGTCTATTACATGTATCCTATACTGACTAGTCTATTACATGTATCCTATACTGACTAGTCTAATACATGTATCCTATATGACTAGTCTATTTATCTATTAGGTCTAATACATGTATCCTATACTGACTAGTCTAATACATGTATCCTATACTGACTAGTCTATTACATGTATCCTATACTGACTAGTCTATTACATGTATCCTATACTGACTAGTCTAATACATGTATCCTATACTGACTAGTCTATTTATCTATTAGGTCTATTACATGTATCCTTTACTGACTAGTATATTTATCCATTAGGTCTATTACATGTATCCTATACTGACTAGTCTAATACATGTATCCTATACTGACTAGTCTAATACATGTATCCTATACTGACTAGTCTAATACATGTATCCTATACTGACTAGTCTAATACATGTATCCTATACTGACTAGTCTAATACATGTATCCTATACTGACTAGTCTAATACATGTATCCTATACTGACTAGTCTAATACATGTATCCTATACTGACTAGTCTATTACATGTATCCTATATGACTAGTCTAATACATGTATCCTATACTGACTAGTCTATTACATGTATCCTATACTGACTAGTCTATTTATCCATTAGGTCTAATACATGTATCCTATACTGACTAGTCTATTTATCCATTAGGTCTAATACATGTATCCTATACTGACTAGTCTATTACATGTATCCTATACTGACCAGTCTATTTATCCATTAGGTCTAATACATGTATCCTATACTGACTAGTCTATTACATGTATCCTATACTGACTAGTCTAATACATGTATCCTATACTGACTAGTCTAATTATCTATTAGGTCTAATACATGTATCCAATACTGACTGGTCTATTACATGTATCCTATACTGACTAGTCTATTACATGTATCCTATACTGACTAGTCTATTACATGTATCCTATACTGACTAGTCTATTACATGTATCCTATACTGACTAGTCTATTACATGTATCCAATACTGACTGGTCTATTACATGTATCCAATACTGACTGGTCTAATACATGTATCCTATACTGACTAGTCTATTTATCCATTAGGTCTATTACATGTATCCTATACTGACTAGTCTAATACATGTATCCTATACTGACTAGTCTATTACATGTATCATATACTGACTAGTCTATTACATGTATCCTATACTGACTAGTCTATTACATGTATCCTATACTGACTAGTCTATTACATGTATCCTATACTGACTAGTCTATTACATGTATCCTATACTGACTAGTCTAATACATGTATCCTATACTGACTAGTCTATTACATGTATCCTATACTGACTAGTCTATTACATGTATCCTATACTGACTAGTCTATTTATTCATTAGGTCTAATGCATGTATCCTATACTGACTAGTCTATTTATCCATTAGGTCTAATACATGTATCCTATACTGACTAGTCTATTACATGTATCCTATACTGACTAGTCTATTACATGTATCCTATACTGACTAGTCTATTACATGTATCCTATACTGACTAGTCTATTACATGTATCCTATACTGACTAGTCTATTACATGTATCCTATACTGACTAGTCTAATACATGTATCCTATACTGACTAGTCAATTACATGTATCCTATACTGACGAGTCTATTACATGTATCCTATACTGACTAGTCTATTTATCTATTAGGTCTAATACATGTATCCTATACTGACTAGTCTATTACATGTATCCTATACTGACTAGTCTAATACATGTATCCTATCCTGACCAGTCTATTTATCCATTAGGTCTAATACATGTATCCTATACTGACTAGTCTAATACATGTATCCTATACTGACTAGTCTATTACATGTATCCTATACTGACTAGTCTATTACATGTATTCTATACTGACTAGTCTAATACATGTATCCTATACTGACTAGTCTAATACATGTATCCTATACTGACTAGTCTAATACATGTATCCTATACTGACTAGTCTAATACATGTATCCTATACTGACTAGTCTATTTATCTATTAGGTCTATTACATGTATCCTATACTGACCAGTCTAATACATGTATCCTATACTGACTAGTCTATTTATCCATTAGGTCTAATACATGTATCCTATACTGACTAGTCTATTTATCTATTAGGTCTATTACATGTATCCTATACTGACTAGTCTAATTATCTATTAGGTCTATTACATGTATCCTATACTGACTAGTCTAATACATGTATCCTATACTGACTAGTCTATTACATGTATCCTATACTGACTAGTCTAATACATGTATCCTATACTGACTAGTCTATTTATCCATTAGGTCTAATACATATATCCTATACTGACTAGTCTAATACATGTATCCTATACTGACTAGTCTAATTATCCATTAGGTCTAATACATATATCCTATACTGACTAGTCTATTACATGTATCCTATACTGACTAGTCTAATACATGTATCCTATACTGACTAGTCTATTTATTCATTAGGTCTAATGCATGTATCCTATACTGACTAGTCTATTTATCCATTAGGTCTACAACCATGAAGTTTAATAGTGTTTTTATTGGCCTATAAATCACAACAGCCACTCTTTATTTGTTATTGAGGGATCTATTCTGGATTAAACCTCATAGGAAGACAGTTTTATCATGTGGTTGTTTCATTCAGGTCTCAGTTTCACTCAATACTCTGTCTTTGACAGGAGAGGGACCAGACTCTCACTCTGACAGCAGGAAGAGTCCTTCAGGGAACCAGACCCAGAGACGTCCAAACCAGCAAGACCACACCACTGCTCCCACTGTGGAAAGAGTTTTACCCGGTTCTGGAACCTAAAACAGCATGAGACGATGCACACAGGAGAAAAGCCTTTTCAATGTTCCCAGTGTGGAAAGAGTTTTACCTGGTTAAGGGCCCTGAATAGGCATGAAGAAATACATACAGCAGGGAGGAAGACCTACCAATGCTCCCAGTGTGGAAAGAGTTTTACTCAGTTAGGAAGCCTGAAAATACATGAGAGAATTCATACAGGAGAGAAGCCTTACCCCTGCTCCCTGTGTGGAAAGAATTTTACCATGTTAGGCAATCTTAAAAAACATGAGAAAATACACTCAGGAGAGAAGCCTTACCACTGTTCCCTGTGTGGAAAGAGTTTTACCCAGATAGGGAGTCTGAAAACACATGAGAGAATGCACACAGGAGAGAAGCCTTATTACTGCTCCCAGTGTGGCAAGTATTTTTCTCATTTAGAGACCCTGAAAATACATAAGAGAATACATACAGGAGAGAAGCCTCACCACTGCTCCCTGTGTGGAAAGAGTTTGACCACTTTGGGCAATCTAAAAGAGCATGAGAGGACACACACGGGAGAAAAGCCTTTTAAGTGTTCCCTCTGTGGAAAGAGTTTTACCCATTTAGCGAGCCTGAAAAGGCATAAAGGAATACACACAGGAGAAAAGCCTTACCAATTCTCCCAGTGAGGAAAGAGATTTTCACGATTACAGGACCTTACATGACATGAGAGGACACACCTGACCACTGCTCCCAATGTGGAAAGACTTTTACCTTGTTAAGGATCCTGAAAACATTGAGACACAGGAGAAAAGATCTACCACTGTTATCAGTGTGGAATAAGATTTATTTCTAGAACCTGAAATAATTCATACAAATACACAGGAGGAGAAGACATACTACTGCTCTCATTGTGGAAAGACATTTTCCCAGTCAGAGGACCTGAAAACACATGAGAGAATAGAGAGGCTGTGTTCTGACTTAAGTTTTTGACTGAGAATTTGGGGGTTTGTTTAATACCGCATTATTAAATCGTATTCAAAAAAGGTTTACAGGAATTGGTTTAAAAAGGTTTACAGGAGAGGCCTGGGAATTCATGTAAATCTTTTATGAGTGTGATTTAATGTGGTTATATATATATATACACTGCTCAAAAAAATAACGAGAACACTTAAACAACACAATGTAACTCCAAGTCAATCACACTTCTGTGAAATCAAACTGTCCACTTAGGAAGCAACACTGATTGGCAATACATTCACATGCTGTTGTGCAAATGGAATATACAACAGGTGGAAATTATAGGCAATTAGCAAGACATCCCCCAATAAAGGAGTGGTTCTACAGGTGGTGACCACAGACCACTTCTCAGTTCCTATGCTTCCTGGCTGATGTTTTGGTCACTTTTGAATGCTGGCGGTGCTTTCACTCTAGTGGTAGCATGAGACGGAGTCTACAACCCACACAAGTGGCTCAGGTAGTGCAGCTCATCCAGGATGGCACATCAATGCGAGCTGTGGCAAGAAGGTTTGCTGTGTCTGTCAGCGTAGTATCCAGCGCATGGAGGCGCTACCAGGAGACAGGCCAGTACATCAGGAGATGTGGAGGAGGCCGTAGGAGGGCAACAACCCAGCAGCAGGACCGCTACCTCCGCCTTTGTGCAAGGAGGAGCAGGAGGAGCACTGCCAGAGCCCTGCAAAATGACCTCCAGCAGGCCACAAATGTGCATGTGTCTGCTCAAATGGTCAGAAACAGACTCCATGAGGGTGGTATGAGGGCCCGACGTCCACAGGTGGGGGTTGTGCTTACAACTCAACACCGTGCAGGACGTTTGGCATTTGCCAGAGAACACCAAGATTGGCAAATTCGCTACTGGCGCTCTGTGCTCTTCACAGATGAAAGCAGGTTCACACTGAGCACATGTGACAGACGTGACAGTCTGGAGACGCCGTGGAGAACGTTCTGCTGCCTGCAACATCCTCCAGCGTGACCGATTTGGCGGTGGGTCAGTCTTGGTGTGGGGTGGCATTTCTTTGGGGGGCCGCACAGCCCTCCATGTGCTCGCCAGAGGTAGCCTGACTGCCATTAGGTACCCGAGATGAGATCCTCAGATCCCTTGTGAGACCATATGCTGGTGTGGTTGGCCCTGGGTTCCTCCTAATGCAAGACAATGCTAGACCTCATGTAGTTGGAGTGTGTCAGCAGTTCCTGCAAGAGGAAGGCATTGATGCTTTGGACTGGCCCGCCCATTCCCCAGACCTGAATCCAATTGAGCACATCTGGGACATCATGTCTCGCTTCATCCACCTATGCCACGTTGCACCACAGACTGTCTAGGAGTTGTAGGGAGGTCATACAGGCACGTGGAGGCCACACACACTACTGAGCCTCATTTTGACTGGTTTTAAGGACATTACATCAACGTTGGATCAGCCTGTAGTGTGGTTTTCCACTTCAATTTTGAGTGTGACTCCAAATCAGACCTCCATGGGTTGATAAATTTGATTTCCATTGATCATTTTTGTGTGATTTTGTTGTCAGCACATTCAACTATGTAAAGAAAAAAGTATTTAATTCATTCAGATCTAGGGTGTGTTATTTTAGTGTTCCCTTTATTTTTTGGAGCAGTGTATATAGTTTTTTGTTGTTTTTGTGGTTGCCTGTTTTGCATGTTATTTTGGCATTAATATGCATCACATCAGTTTGCAAACAATGTTTAAAAAAATGAATTAATAAATATTGCGTTAATAAAGCCGGCATACAAACCTTTTTGCTTTCTTGAGTAAGGCAGCTCCAAAGTGCAGGTGTTTCAGCCTAGCTCAGTGCTTTCTGTGGTGGTGGAGCAGGAAAATACGGAGCGAAGGGGTTGGTAATGTTCTCTAATTGCGCCGTAAGATGGCGCCGGAGCAGAAATGCAGACGCCCCCAACCGATTGTTTTTTTTGTTTGTTTATCTGCGTTGTATGTAAATTAGTAAAAAAAAAAAATTGTACATAATGTTGCCGCTAACGTCTCTTATGACCGAAAATAACTTCTAGACATCAGGACCTCGGTGACTCACCACGGCAGAATCATTCTTCTTCTTTCACCACTCTGACGAGCCCGAGGCGGAGGGTATATGGCTCCCCCGGAACAGGCCCCGACCCCAGTGATCTGCTTGAAGAGGAGACTGAGAAAGAGAGGCCTGAGGGCGGGTTGCCTTCTGAAGAGGCGGAGGGTATATGCCTTCTTCGGGAACAGGCCCCGACCCCAGTGAGCTGCATGAAGAGGAGACGGAGAAAGAGAGGCCTGAGGGCGGGTTGCCTTCTGAAGAGTCGGAGGATATATGGCTCCCTCGGGAACAGGCCCCGACCCCAGTGATCTGCTTGAAGAGGAGACGGAGAAAGAGAGGCCTGAGGGCGGGTTGCCTTCTGAAGAGTCGGAGGATATATGGCTCCCTCGGGAACAGGCCCCGACCCCAGTGATCTGCTTGAAGAGGAGACGGAGAAAGAGAGGCCTGAGGGCGGGTTGCCTTCTGAAGAGTCAGAGGCGATCGAGAAAAAAAAAAACACTCCCCTCAATTCTGCTAGCAAACGTGCAATCTTTGGACAATAAAATGGACAAGTTATTGGGAAGATTAAACGACCAACGGGACATTAAAGACTGTAACATCTTATGCTTCACGGAGTCGTGGCTGAACTACGACAATATCAACATACAGCTGGCTGGTTATATGCTGCTGTACCGGAAGGTTAGAACAGCAGCGTCTGGTAAGACAAGGGGTGGAGGTCTATGTATTTTTGTAAGGAAGTCTTGAGCTATTGAATTATTACTATACTATTGCCTGAAGTAGAGTTTCTCATGATAAGCTGTAGACCACACTATCTACCTAGAGAGTTTATCTGCATTTTTCGTAGCTGTTTACATACCACCACAGACTGAGGCTGGCACTAAGACCACATTGCCTGAAGTAGAGTTTCTCATGATAAGCTGCAGACCACATTACAAGAGAGTTTATCTATATTCTTTGTAGCCGTTCACATAGCCGTTCACATACCACCACAGTTAGAGGCTGGCACCAAGATAGCATTGAATGAGCTGTATTCTGCCATAAGCAAACAAGAAAATGCTCACCCAGAGGCGGCGCTCCTAGTGGCCGGGGACTTTAATGAAGGGAAACTTAAATCAGTTTTACCAAATTTCTATCAGCATGTTAAATGTGCAATCAGACGGAAAAGAACTCTGGACCATCTTTACTCTAGAGATGCATACAAAGCTCTCCCTCACCCTCCATTTGGTAAAATCTGACCATAATTCCATCCTCTTGATTCCTGCTTACAAGCAAAAATTTAAGAGGGAAGCACCAGTGACTAGATCAATAAAATAGTGGTCAGATGAAGCAGATGACTGTTTTGCTAGCAAAGACTGGAATATGTTCCGGGATTCCTCCAATGGCATTGAGGAGTACACCACATCAGTCACTGGCTTCATCAAAAAGTGCATTGATGATGTCGTCCCCACAGTGACCGTACGTATATACCCCAACCAGAAACCATGGATTGCAGGCAGCATCCGCACTGAGTGAAAGGCTAGAGCTGCCACTTTCAAGGAGCTCTAACCCGGAAGCTTCTAAGAAATCCTGCTATGCCCTCTGATTAACCATCAAACAGGCAATATGTCAATACTGGCCTAAGGTCGAGTCGTACAACACTGGCTCCGACACTCGTCGGATGTGGCAGGGCCTGCAAACCATTACAGACTACAAAGGGAAGCACAGCCGAGAGCTGTCCAGTGACACGAGCCTACCGGACGAGCTAAACTACTTCTATGCTCGCTTCGAGGCAAATAACACTGAAAAATGCATGAGAGCACCAGCTGTACCGGAACACTTTTACGTCACGACATACCTAAAGAAAATAATGTACTTTTTACTCCATACATTTTCCCTGACACCCAAAAGTTGCAGGACAGGAAAAGGGTCCAATTCACGCACTTATCAAGAGAACACGTGGTCCCTACTGCCTCTGATCTGGCAGACACAAATGCATAATTTATATAGCCCCTGGCTATCTGTGCATTTGAAAAACAAGAAAATGGTGCTGTCTGCTTTGCGTAATATAAGGAATTTGAAGTGATTTTCTACTTTCACTTTTGATAGTTAAGTATTTTTAGAACCAAATACTTTTAGACTTTTACTCAAGTAGTATTTTACTGGGTGACTTTCACTTTTGAAAGTCTGAAGTTTTACTCAAGTATCACAATTGGGTACTTTTTCCATCACTGCCATTTTATCATTTTGAAGTGTCATTCAGGTCTTTCTGTTTCACTAAATACTCTGTTTTCTTTGGCAGGAGAGAGACCAGACTCTCACTTTGATAGCGGGAAGAGTCCTTCAGGGGAACCAGACCCAAAGAAGAGTCCTTCAGGGGAACCAGACCCAGAGAAGAGTCCTTCAGGGGAACCAGACCCAGAGAAGAGTCCTTCAGGGGAACCAGACCCAGAGACGGGTCCTTCAGGGGAACCAGACCCAGAGACATCCAAACCAGCAGGACGACACCACTGTTCCCTCTGTGGAAAGAGTTTTACTAAGCTACAGAACCTAAGAGTGCATGAGAGGACACACAGAGGAGAAAAGCCTTTCCACTGCTCTCAGTGTGGAAAGAGGTTTACCCGTTTAGAGAACCTGAAACAGCATGATAGAATACACAGAGGGGAGAAGCCTTACCATTGTTCCCATTGTGGAAAGCGCTTTAGGTCGTTAGGCACCCTGACAACGCATGAGAGAATACACACAGGAGAGATGCCTTACCACTGTTCCCACTGTGGAGAGAGTTTTAGGTGGTCAGGGAGCCTGAAAACACATGAAAGGACACACACACAAGAAAAGCCCTACCAATGCTCCCTGTGTGGAAAGAGATTTACAGAGTTCGGGTCCCTGAAAATACACAATAGAATACACACAGGAGAGAAGCCTTATTACTGCTCCCAATGTGGAGTAAATTTTACCTGGTTGGCGAGCCTGAAAACACATGAGAGAATACATACAGGAGAAAGGTCTTACCACTGTTCCTACTGTGTAAAGAGCTTTAGTGGGTTAGTGAACCTGAAACAGCATGAGAGAGTGCACACGGGAGAGAAGCCATACCTGGGTGGAAAGCATTTTACCCATTTGGGGAACCTAAAAGAGCATGATAGGACACACACAGAAGAAAAACCTTACCAATGCGCTCTGTGCGGAAAGAGTTTTACCAAGTTAGTTGGCCTGAATAAGCATGACAGGACACACACACGAGGAGATACGACCTACCACTGCTCCCAGTGTGGAAAGACATTTACCCGGTTAAGGTACCTGAATGAGCATGAAACAGTACATACAAATACACTCGAGAAGAAGACATACCACTGCTCTCATTGTGGAAAGACATTTTCCCAGTCAGAGGACCTGAAAACACATGAGAGAATAGAGAGGCTGTGTTCTGACTTGTGCTTTTGACCTGAGAAGTTGTGTTTTTGTTTATGCCACATGAAAGCTTACTTAAACATAGGCTTACAGTGACAAGAAAAAGTGAAATTCCCTTTAGAATGTCCTGGTTTTCTGTATAAATTGGTCATAAAATTTGATCTGATCTTCATGTAGGTCACAACAACTTTCATTTTTCCGTCGCTGACAGCAAGCTGTCCAGGCCCTGAGGCAGCAAAGCAGCCCCACACCATCTGATCTTCATGTAGGTCACAACAACATTCATTTTTCCATCGCTAACAGCAAGCTGTCCAGGCCATGAGGCAGCCCCACAGCCCCACACCATCTGATCTTCATGTAGGTCACAACAACATTCATTTTTCCGTCGCTGACAGCAAGCTATCCAGGCCCTGAGGCAGCAAAGCAGCCCCACACCATGATGCTCCCTCCACCATACTTTACAGATGGGAAGAGCTTTTGATGTTGATGTGCTGTGCCTTTTTTCTCCACACAGTGTTGTGTGTTCCTTCCAAACAAATCAACTGTAGTTTCATCTGCCCACCGAATATTTTGCCAGTAGCTTTGTGGAACATCCAGGTGCACTTTTACAAACTTCAGACGTGCAGAAATGTTTTTTTTTGGACAGCAGTGGCTTCTTCCGTGGTTCCTCCCATGAACACCATTCTTGTTTAGTGTTTTACGTATCGTAGACTCGTCCACAGAGATGTTAGCATGTTCCAGAGATTTCTGTAAGTCTTTAGCTTACACTGTACGATTCTTCTTACCCTCATTGAGCATTCTGCACTGTGATCTTACAGTCATCTTTGCAGGACGGCTGCTCCTAGGGAGAGTAGCAACCGCTCTGAACATTTTGTGAGTTTTTTTATAGGGCAGGGCAGCTCTAACCAATCTCATTGAATGGACTCCAGGTTAGTTGACTACAATTTGCTTTTGTAAAAGTAATTAGCCTAGGAGTTCACATACTTTTTCCAATCTACACTGTGAGTGTTTAAATTATGTATTCAATATAGACACGAAAAATACAATAATTTGTGTGTTATTAGTTTAAGCACACTGTGTGTCTATTGTTGTGACTTAGATGAAGATCAGATCAAATTTGATGACCAATTTATGCAGAAACCCAGGACACTCTAATTCACATACTTTTTCTTGACACTACTTTTTTTTTTATTATTTTTTTTATCTCTGATAAAAAGTTTAAAATGTGTGTTTTGTTTGTACACGTTCACATATTGGATATAAGTATAATCCCTTAATGTTAATTTGATTATTTACATATTTTTTTAAATGGAAATGATTAAATAGACCCTGTTCCCGTCTTGTCCCCTGAAATAGATGAATAGAATGTGAAGATTAATAGAATGTGTAGATGAATAGAATGTGAAGATGAATAGATGAATAGATTAATAGAATGTGTAGATGAATAGAATGTGAAGATGAATAGATGAATAGATTAATAAAATGTGTAGATGAATAGAATGTGAAGATGAATAGATGAATAGAATGTGTAGATGAATAGAATGTGAAGATGAATAGATGAATAAAATGTGTAGATGAATAGAATGTGAAGATGAATAGATTAATAGAATGTGTAGATGAATAGAATGTGAAGATGAATAGATTAATAGAATGTGTAGATGAATAGAATGTGAAGATGAATAGATGAATAGATTAATAGAATGTGTAGATGAATAGAATGTGAAGATGAATAGATGAATAGATGAATAGAATGTGTAGATGAATAGATGAATAGATGAATAGAATGTGAAGATGAATAGATGAATAGAATGTGCATTTCTTGATTCTATCCTCGGAACCTCTTTTAATTTTGTTGTTTGGTGTCGTCAAGCTAAAGGTGTATGAAATGTGACGACGTTGTTCTGATAACATTGGATAAGTTGTTCATTGATATGTTCTCTGTTGTCCTGCATACTTAATGTGTGCGCTTCAATGGTGTTGTGTGTCATGTTCTGAAGGCCAATTCTTTCTAGCTGCTGCCTGATCAAACTGTCTGTTCGCTTAATGGGCTCCTTGTTATGTCATATTCTCAGCAACATTTACATCGACGCTCATAGACACAAGTACAATAGTGTAATAATGCTAGACTGGAAGGGTTAATAATGATGTCATAATGCCAGACTGGAAGGGTTAATAATGTCAATGCCAGAATGGAAGGGTTAATAATGATGTCATTATGCCAGAATGGAAGGGTTAATAATGATGTCATAATATCAGACTGGAAGGGTTAATAATGATGTCATTGTGCCAGAATGGAAGGGTTAATAATGTCAATGCCAGAATGGAAGGGTTAATAATGATGTCATTATGCCAGAATGGAAGGGTTAATAATGATGTCATTATGCCAGAATGGAAGGGTTAATAATGATGTCATTATGCCAGAATGGAAGGGTTAATAATGATGTCATAATATCAGACTGGAAGGGTTAATAATGATGTCATAATACCAGACTGGAAGGGTTAATAATGATGTCATTGTGCCAGACTGGAAGGGTTAATAATGATGTCATTGTGCCAGACTGGAAGGGTTAATAATGATGTCATTATGCCAGACTAGAAGGGTTGAAAATGATGTCATTATGCCAGACTGGAAGGGTTAATAATGATGTCATAATACCAGACTGGAAGGGTTAATAATGATGTCATAATACCAGACTAGAAGGGTTAATAATGATGTCATAATACCAGACTAGAAGGGTTAATAATGATGTCATAATACCACATATATTTGAATGTCAATTGAAACTAATGACTGATACAACCTCTTGAAACGTGAGAGGAATAAACTGAACTAAAACATTTGTCAGATATATGTTTTACACCGAATTGATCCTGAACAATGACAAATAAAGAGGATAGGCCTGATGTATTGTTCTTCCTTTAACTCTAAAAGCAGAGGGGGTGTTCAACCTCGTCAACAAAGAAACACCATTTAAACTAATAGTATTATTTATTTTGTTTTACACCCTGAAGGGAGCATAATTTATTTCATGGTACAATCAATTATACACCGTACTGAATGTACAGTGCATTCGGAAAGTATTCAGACCACTTGACTTTTTCCACATTTTGTTACGTTACAGCCTTATTCTAATATGGATTAAATTGTTTTTTTTTCCCCCATTATCAATCTACAAACAATACCCCATAATGACAAAGGTTTTAGATATTTTTTGCGAAAAAACTGAAAGATCACATTTACATAAGTATTCAGACCCTTTACTCAGTACTTTGTTGAAGCACCTTTGGCAGTGATTATAGACTTGAGTCTTCTTGGGTATGACGCTACAAGCTTGGCCAACGTGTATTTGATTACAGACTTGAGTCTTCTTGGGAATGACGCTACAAGCTTGGCCAACGTGTATTTGGGGAGTTTCTCCCATTGTTCTCTTTTGCTTCACTGCTATTTTCAGGTCTCCAGAGATTTTAGAACGGGGTTCAAGTCCGGGCTCTGGCCGGGCCACTCAAGGACATTCAGAGACTTGTCCCGAAGCCACTCCTGCGTTGTCTTGGCTGTGTGCTTATGGTCGTTGTGCTGTTGGAAAAATGTACCTTCACCCCAGTCTGAGGTCCTGAGCACTCTGGAGCAGGTTTTCATCAAGGATCTCTCTGTACTTGGCTCCGTTTATCTTTCCCTCAATCCTGACTAGTCTCCCAGTCCCTGCCGCTGAAAAACAACCCCATAGCATGATGCTGCCATCACCATGCTTCATCGTTGTGATGGTGTCAGGTTTCCTCCAGGCGTGACACTTGGCAATCAGGCTAAAGAGTTCAATCTTGGTTTCATCAGAACAGAGAATCTTGTTTCTCATGGTCTGCGTCCTTTAGGTGCCTTTTGGCAAACTCCAAGCGGGCTGTCATCTGTCTTTTACTGAGAAGTGGCTTCCGTCTGGCCACTCTTCCATAAAGGCCCAACTGGTGGACTCCTGCAGAGATGGTTGTCCTTCTGAAAGGTTCTCCCATCTCCACAGAGAAACTTTGGGGCACTGTCAGAGTGACCATCGGGTTCTTGGTCACCTCCCTGACCAAGGCCCTTCTCCTCCGATTGGTCAGTTTGGCCGGGTGGCCAGCTCGAGGAAGAGTCTTGGTGGTTTCAAACTTGTTCCATTGAAGAATGACAGAGGCCACTGTGGTCTTGGATACCTTCAATACTGCCGAAACGTTTTGGTTCCCTTCCCCAGATCTGTGCTTTGACACAATCCCTTTGACCTCATGGCTTGTGTTTTGCACCGTCAACTCTAAGACCTTTATATAGACAATCAAGTTGTAGAAACATCTCCAGGATGATCAATGGAAACAGGATGCATTTAAACTCAATTTTGAGTCTCATAGCAAAGGGGTCTGAATACTTACAGTACCAGTCAAAAGTTTGGACACACCTACTTGTTGCAGGGTTTTTGTTTATTTTCTTTTACTATTTTCTACATTGTAGAATATTAGTGAAGACATCAAAACTATGAAATAACACATATGGAATCATGTAGTAACCAAAAAACTAAACGAATCAAAATATATTTTATATTTCAGATTCTTCAAAGTAGCCACCCTTTGCCTTGATGACAGCTTTGCACACTCTTGGTATTGTTGGTAGAGAGGTAGTTCTATAGTTGTATCTAGCCAGACTAGAAGGGTTCATGTAGATTGTTGGTAGAGAGGTCGTTCTGAAGTTGTATCTAGCCAGACTAGAAGGGTTCATGTAGACTGTTGGTAGAGAGGTAGTTGTATCTAGCCAGACTAGAAGGGTTCATGTAGATTGTTGGTAGAGAGGTAGTTCTGTAGTTGTATCTAGCCAGACTAGAAGGGTTCATGCAGATTGTTGGTAGAGAGGTAGTTCTTTGCATTTCGACTTTGAAATATATATTATATAACTGAATACAGTGAAATTCAAATGCCTCTTCGATTCTCTATTAGGTGTAGTCTAATCTAGTCTATCCAAATATACATGTGTACAGAAAACCAGCGTGACATGTAATCTAGTAGACGGGACAATTCTTCAATAACCGCAGCTAGTCAACCACCTCGATAGCATGCAACTGACATCATATTGCCAAGACTGGCGTTGTGTGCGCCAAGCTCTACCAACTGATCTACAGGAAACTATTCTCACCTCATGTATATCCTCGTGTATTCATATGTAGCTACAGGTCTGCATTAAACTATTCTAACAGTATATATTCCTAATGTAATATTCACATGTAGCTATAGGTCCGCATTCACAATGTACATATTCACATGTAGCTATAGGTCTGCATTAAACTATTCTAACAGTATATATTCATAATGTACATATTCACATGTAGCTACAGGTCTGCATAGACGAAAGTATTGGCTGCAAGAAGTCAGACACAACATATTTCCTCATCTTTAAATGAACAAACAATGGAGTGAATATTTTTTCTAAACTGCGTTACCCATTCCAGTCAGCTGACGGCGATATGCGACCTTCATGTGATGACGTCATATCTAGTGGACCACACGACACCGGAAGCTGTTTCAACAACACGGATACTGACTCATTCAACCACCTCTTTAGCCTGGTAGCCAACATACAACCGAAAACATTAAAGCGCTTTAGACCATTTTTGTGTATATTGATCTCGGTGTTTTTAACACAATTCTCTTTACGTATCTACTATTTAACTTAAAGTAATTTGCCTGTTAAATGTACAAATGTGTTGATTATACCGAGTCTAGCACTAAGCTTATCGTTAATGCTAGCTAGCCCGACAATGAACTCACTGAACGACTATCCTCTTGTTAAAGAAGAGGCGGTCTGCTGGACGGAGAAAGAAGCTCAGGGGCTGAACATTGTCCTGAAAGAAGAGAAGGGGGATATTACAGTGAAAGAAGAGAAAGAACATTTTAGAGTGAAGGAGGAAGAGGAGACTGAAGATCTGATTAACACCAGTGAGTACTGTCTTAAAAACATGGCCAGAAACTTTGTCGTTGTTGTTTTAAAGCCAAAGGGACATTGCACTGAAATGTGCACCTCACCAGAACCCCAAATATAAGCTTGTAAAGCTCCGTTGTGTGTAAACAATGAAAATGTAAACAAACACCTTATTTGACTCAAAACGGTTTTAAAACAATAATTTTGATCTCATGGTGGGTCCTTGCATTCACAGCTCTGTCTATGAATTAGAGATGTTCCATTTGTTCAAACCCTCAGCTACTCTCCCTATCTGTTTATTAGGACAGTGGAGATATAAAACGTTTAAGTACCAATAAGGAGTATGGTATTTATGGCTCTACCTTTCTCACACTTTATTATTCATGATCCATTCATGATTACCCCCCCCAAAAAAGTTATTTAACCAGGCAAGTCAGTAAAGAACAGATTATTTACGATGAACAGTGGGTTGTACAAGGGCAGAATGGCAGAACGACAGATTTTTACCTTGTCAGCTCGGGATTCGACCCAGCAACATTTTGGTTACTGGCCCAACTCTCTAACCACTAGGCTACCTACCGAACCCATCATGTTAGCATCCACATTAATATACAAGTGTTTAGAAACATGTTCTATTCTTGTGTGACTCGTATGATACAATACATTATTTACCGTTGTTAGGTTCTAATTCTCAGAGTTAAAACTCAACGGAAAAAACGGAACCCGTTTATTCTTCCCAGAGGATCCAGCTCGATGAGACCAACAAAAAAAACTGCACATCTGTACAAACATTGTATCTTTACTGCACTTTACTGCACTATACGTCACTTTACTGCACTATACTTCACTTTACTGCACTTTACTGCACTATACGTCACTTTACTTCACTTTACTGCACTATACTTCACTTTACTGCACTTTACTGCACTATACTTCACTTTACTGCACTTTACTTCACTTTACTGCACTTTACTTCACTTTACTTTACTGCACTTTACTTCACTTTACTGGACACTAAATAATGCGGGCCATACACTTTTCTTCCTCCCTTAACATGGCCTGACCTCGAACCCCCCTTCATCACTAATCCATGTCTCACTCCCCTTATCAATGTCTGCCACATGTGATCTCTTCCCTGCACTCAGTCTTCCAATAGGATCCCTGATATAATGTAAACATTATACATCACCATCTCTCCCCTTATCAATGTGATCGCCTCCCTGCTCTCAGTCTTCCAATAGGATCCCTGATATAATGTAAACATTATACATCACCCTCTCACCATTCATTTCTATTGGGTACAACATCATCTGAAACACAACCAAAACAAACTGCAAATGTATCCAACAAGTTTGCTGAGTCACAAGCTTGATGTAGTCATTGTGTTCTAGGAATATGGGATCAAATTCTTTAATACACATATAAGTGAATTTGTCCAAATACTTCTGAGGCATTCAAATGTAGGGACTAGATATTTTATTTCTAAATGGTAAAACTGATATGTATGAATATACCCTCAACTAAAAGGTGACGTTCTGTTCCTTTGTCTCATATGAAACATTTGATCTCCAATCTAAAATAGTGGAGTATAGATTCACATTAAACTGTTATCTTCCCTGTCTAGATAAATACGTAGGGGAGTATAGAGCCACATTAAACTGTTATCTTCCCTGTCTAGATAAATACGTAGGGGATCACAGAGCCACATTAAACTGTTATCTTCCCTGTCTAGATAAATACGTAGGGTATAAATAGTTTAAGCAATAAAGCCCGTATACCACAGGAATGACAACCTGATCGATAATACCACAGGTATGACAACCTGATCAATAATACCACAGGAATGACAACCTGATCAATAATACCACAGGTATGACAACCTGATCAATAATACCACAGGTATGACAACCTGATCAATAATACCACAGGTATGACAACCTGATCAATAATACCACAGGTATGACAACCTGATCAATAATACCACAGGAATGACAACCTGATCAATAATACCACAGGTATGACAACCTGATCAATAATACCACAGGTATGACAACCTGATCAATAATACCACAGGTATGACAACCTGATCAATAATACCACAGGAATGTCAACCTGATCAATAAAACCACAGGAATGTCAACCTGATCAATAATACCACAGGAATGACAACCTGATCAATAAAACCACAGGAATGACAACCTGATCAATAATACCACAGGAATGACAACCTGATCAATAATACCACAGGAATGACAACCTGATCAATAATACCACAGGAATGACAACCTGATCAATAATACCACAGGAATGACAACCTGATCTACATGAATGGAGCTTAGATAGCCGTTAGATGCAGTTTCCAGTATACAGTATCAGTCCACACCACCACCCCAACAACCAGGAATGGTTTTAACTAATCCAGACCCCAACAACCAGGAATGGTTTTAACTAATCCAGACCCCACCAACCAGGAATGGTTTTAACTAATCCAGACCCCACCAACCAGGAATGGTCTTAACTAATCCAGACCCCACCAACCAGGAATGGTTTTAACTAATCCAGACCCCAACAACCAGGAATGGTTTTAACTAATCCAGACCCCAACAACCAGGAATGGTTTTAACTAATCCAGACCCCACCAACCAGGAATGGTTTTAACTAATCCAGACCCCACCAACCAGGAATGGTTTTAACTAATCCAGACCCCACCAACCAGGAATGGTCTTAACTAATCCAGACCCCACCAACCAGGAATGGTCTTAACTAATCCAGACCCCACCAACCAGGAATGGTTTTAACTAATCCAGACCCCACCAACCAGGAATGGTTTTAACTAATCCAGACCCCACCAACCAGGAATGGTTTTAACTAATCCAGACCCCACCAACCAGGAATGGTCTTAACTAATCCAGACCCCACCAACCAGGAATGGTTTTAACTAATCCAGACCCCAACAACCAGGAATGGTTTTAACTAATCCAGACCCCAACAACCAGGAATGGTTTTAACTAATCCAGACCCCACCAACCAGGAATGGTTTTAACTAATCCAGACCCCACCAACCAGGAATGGTTTTAACTAATCCAGACCCCAACAACCAGGAATGGTCTTAACTAATCCAGACCCCACCAACCAGGAATGGTTTTAACTAATCCAGACCCCACCAACCAGGAATGGTTTTAACTAATCCAGACCCCACCAACCAGGAATGGTTTTAACTAATCCAGACCCCAACAACCAGGAATGGTCTTAACTAATCCAGACCCCACCAACCAGGAATGGTTTTAACTAATCCAGACCCCACCAACCAGGAATGGTTTTAACTAATCCAGACCCCACCAACCAGGAATGGTTTTAACTAATCCAGACCCCACCAACCAGGAATGGTTTTAACTAATCCAGACCCCACCAACCAGGAATGGTTTTAACTAATCCAGACCCCACCAACCAGGAATGGTTTTAACTAATCCAGACCCCACCAACCAGGAATGGTCTTAACTAATCCAGACCCCACCAACCAGGAATGGTCTTAACTAATCCAGACCCCACCAACCAGGAATGGTTTTAACTAATCCAGACCCCACCAACCAGGAATGGTCTTAACTAATCCAGACCCCACCAACCAGGAATGGTCTTAACTAATCCAGACCCCACCAACCAGGAATGGTCTTAACTAATCCAGACCCCACCAACCAGGAATGGTCTTAACTAATCCAGACCCCACCAACCAGGAATGGTCTTAACTAATCCAGACCCCAACAACCAGGAATGGTTTTAACTAATCCAGACCCCAACAACCAGGAATGGTTTTAACTAATCCAGACCCCACCAACCAGGAATGGTTTTAACTAATCCAGACCCCACCAACCAGGAATGGTTTTAACTAATCCAGACCCCAACAACCAGGAATGGTTTTAACTAATCCAGACCCCACCAACCAGGAATGGTTTTAACTAATCCAGACCCCACCAACCAGGAATGGTTTTAACTAATCCAGACCCCCCAACCAGGAATGGTTTTAACTAATCCAGACCCCACCAACCAGGAATGGTTTTAACTAATCCAGACCCCAACAACCAGGAATGGTTTTAACTAATCCAGACCCCACCAACCAGGAATGGTCTTAACTAATCCAGACCCCAACAACCAGGAATGGTTTTAACTAATCCAGACCCCACCAACCAGGAATGGTTTTAACTAATCCAGACCCCACCAACCAGGAATGGTTTTAACTAATCCAGACCCCACCAACCAGGAATGGTTTTAACTAATCCAGACCCCACCAACCAGGAATGGTCTTAACTAATCCAGACCCCACCAACCAGGAATGGTTTTAACTAATCCAGACCCCACCAACCAGGAATGGTCTTAACTAATCCAGACCCCACCAACCAGGAATGGTCTTAACTAATCCAGACCCCACCAACCAGGAATGGTTTTAACTAATCCAGACCCCACCAACCAGGAATGGTTTTAACTAATCCAGACCCCAACAACCAGGAATGGTTTTAACTAATCCAGACCCCAACAACCAGGAATGGTTTTAACTAATCCAGACCCCACCAACCAGGAATGGTTTTAACTAATCCAGACCCCACCAACCAGGAATGGTCTTAACTAATCCAGACCCCAACAACCAGGAATGGTTTTAACTAATCCAGACCCCACCAACCAGGAATGGTCTTAACTAATCCAGACCCCAACAACCAGGAATGGTCTTAACTAATCCAGACCCCAACAACCAGGAATGGTTTTAACTAATCCAGACCCCACCAACCAGGAATGGTTTTAACTAATCCAGACCCCACCAACCAGGAATGGTCTTAACTAATCCAGACCCCAACAACCAGGAATGGTTTTAACTAATCCAGACCCCACCAACCAGGAATGGTTTTAACTAATCCAGACCCCACCAACCAGGAATGGTCTTAACTAATCCAGACCCCACCAACCAGGAATGGTTTTAACTAATCCAGACCCCACCAACCAGGAATGGTCTTAACTAATCCAGACCCCACCAACCAGGAATGGTTTTAACTAATCCAGACCCCACCAACCAGGAATGGTCTTAACTAATCCAGACCCCACCAACCAGGAATGGTCTTAACTAATCCAGACCCCACCAACCAGGAATGGTCTTAACTAATCCAGACCCCACCAACCAGGAATGGTCTTAACTAATCCAGACCCCACCAACCAGGAATGGTCTTAACTAATCCAGACCCCAACAACCAGGAATGGTTTTAACTAATCCAGACCCCAACAACCAGGAATGGTTTTAACTAATCCAGACCCCAACAACCAGGAATGGTTTTAACTAATCCAGACCCCACCAACCAGGAATGGTTTTAACTAATCCAGACCCCAACAACCAGGAATGGTTTTAACTAATCCAGACCCCAACAACCAGGAATGGTTTTAACTAATCCAGACCCCACCAACCAGGAATGGTTTTAACTAATCCAGACCCCCCAACCAGGAATGGTTTTAACTAATCCAGACCCCACCAACCAGGAATGGTTTTAACTAATCCAGACCCCAACAACCAGGAATGGTTTTAACTAATCCAGACCCCACCAACCAGGAATGGTCTTAACTAATCCAGACCCCAACAACCAGGAATGGTTTTAACTAATCCAGACCCCACCAACCAGGAATGGTTTTAACTAATCCAGACCCCACCAACCAGGAATGGTTTTAACTAATCCAGACCCCACCAACCAGGAATGGTTTTAACTAATCCAGACCCCACCAACCAGGAATGGTCTTAACTAATCCAGACCCCACCAACCAGGAATGGTTTTAACTAATCCAGACCCCACCAACCAGGAATGGTCTTAACTAATCCAGACCCCACCAACCAGGAATGGTCTTAACTAATCCAGACCCCACCAACCAGGAATGGTTTTAACTAATCCAGACCCCACCAACCAGGAATGGTTTTAACTAATCCAGACCCCAACAACCAGGAATGGTTTTAACTAATCCAGACCCCAACAACCAGGAATGGTTTTAACTAATCCAGACCCCACCAACCAGGAATGGTTTTAACTAATCCAGACCCCACCAACCAGGAATGGTCTTAACTAATCCAGACCCCAACAACCAGGAATGGTTTTAACTAATCCAGACCCCACCAACCAGGAATGGTCTTAACTAATCCAGACCCCAACAACCAGGAATGGTTTTAACTAATCCAGACCCCACCAACCAGGAATGGTCTTAACTAATCCAGACCCCACCAACCAGGAATGGTTTTAACTAATCCAGACCCCACCAACCAGGAATGGTCTTAACTAATCCAGACCCCACCAACCAGGAATGGTCTTAACTAATCCAGACCCCACCAACCAGGAATGGTTTTAACTAATCCAGACCCCACCAACCAGGAATGGTTTTAACTAATCCAGACCCCAACAACCAGGAATGGTTTTAACTAATCCAGACCCCAACAACCAGGAATGGTTTTAACTAATCCAGACCCCACCAACCAGGAATGGTTTTAACTAATCCAGACCCCACCAACCAGGAATGGTCTTAACTAATCCAGACCCCAACAACCAGGAATGGTTTTAACTAATCCAGACCCCACCAACCAGGAATGGTCTTAACTAATCCAGACCCCAACAACCAGGAATGGTCTTAACTAATCCAGACCCCAACAACCAGGAATGGTTTTAACTAATCCAGACCCCACCAACCAGGAATGGTTTTAACTAATCCAGACCCCACCAACCAGGAATGGTCTTAACTAATCCAGACCCCAACAACCAGGAATGGTTTTAACTAATCCAGACCCCACCAACCAGGAATGGTTTTAACTAATCCAGACCCACCAACCAGGAATGGTCTTAACTAATCCAGACCCCACCAACCAGGAATGGTTTTAACTAATCCAGACCCCACCAACCAGGAATGGTTTTAACTAATCCAGACCCCACCAACCAGGAATGGTTTTAACTAATCCAGACCCCACCAACCAGGAATGGTTTTAACTAATCCAGACCCCACCAACCAGGAATGGTCTTAACTAATCCAGACCCCAACAACCAGGAATGGTTTTAACTAATCCAGACCCCACCAACCAGGAATGGTCTTAACTAATCCAGACCCCAACAACCAGGAATGGTTTTAACTAATCCAGACCCCACCAACCAGGAATGGTCTTAACTAATCCAGACCCCAACAACCAGGAATGGTCTTAACTAATCCAGACCCCAACAACCAGGAATGGTTTTAACTAATCCAGACCCCACCAACCAGGAATGGTCTTAACTAATCCAGACCCCAACAACCAGGAATGGTTTTAACTAATCCAGACCCCACCAACCAGGAATGGTCTTAACTAATCCAGACCCCAACAACCAGGAATGGTCTTAACTAATCCAGACCCCAACAACCAGGAATGGTCTTAACTAATCCAGACCCCAACAACCAGGAATGGTCTTAACTAATCCAGACCCCAACAACCAGGAATGGTTTTAACTAATCCAGACCCCAACAACCAGGAATGGTCTTAACTAATCCAGACCCCAACAACCAGGAATGGTCTTAACTAATCCAGACCCCAACAACCAGGAATGGTCTTAACTAATCCAGACCCCACCAACCAGGAATGGTCTTAACTAATCCAGACCCCACCAACCAGGAATGGTTTTAACTAATCCAGACCCCAACAACCAGGAATGGTTTTAACTAATCCAGACCCCACCAACCAGGAATGGTCTTAACTAATCCAGACCCCAACAACCAGGAATGGTTTTAACTAATCCAGACCCCACCAACCAGGAATGGTCTTAACTAATCCAGACCCCAACAACCAGGAATGGTCTTAACTAATCCAGACCCCAACAACCAGGAATGGTTTTAACTAATCCAGACCCCACCAACCAGGAATGGTTTTAACTAATCCAGACCCCACCAACCAGGAATGGTCTTAACTAATCCAGACCCCAACAACCAGGAATGGTTTTAACTAATCCAGACCCCACCAACCAGGAATGGTTTTAACTAATCCAGACCCCACCAACCAGGAATGGTCTTAACTAATCCAGACCCCACCAACCAGGAATGGTTTTAACTAATCCAGACCCCACCAACCAGGAATGGTCTTAACTAATCCAGACCCCACCAACCAGGAATGGTTTTAACTAATCCAGACCCCACCAACCAGGAATGGTCTTAACTAATCCAGACCCCACCAACCAGGAATGGTCTTAACTAATCCAGACCCCACCAACCAGGAATGGTCTTAACTAATCCAGACCCCACCAACCAGGAATGGTCTTAACTAATCCAGACCCCACCAACCAGGAATGGTCTTAACTAATCCAGACCCCAACAACCAGGAATGGTTTTAACTAATCCAGACCCCAACAACCAGGAATGGTTTTAACTAATCCAGACCCCACCAACCAGGAATGGTTTTAACTAATCCAGACCCCACCAACCAGGAATGGTTTTAACTAATCCAGACCCCAACAACCAGGAATGGTTTTAACTAATCCAGACCCCACCAACCAGGAATGGTTTTAACTAATCCAGACCCCACCAACCAGGAATGGTTTTAACTAATCCAGACCCCCCAACCAGGAATGGTTTTAACTAATCCAGACCCCACCAACCAGGAATGGTTTTAACTAATCCAGACCCCAACAACCAGGAATGGTTTTAACTAATCCAGACCCCACCAACCAGGAATGGTCTTAACTAATCCAGACCCCAACAACCAGGAATGGTTTTAACTAATCCAGACCCCACCAACCAGGAATGGTTTTAACTAATCCAGACCCCACCAACCAGGAATGGTTTTAACTAATCCAGACCCCACCAACCAGGAATGGTTTTAACTAATCCAGACCCCACCAACCAGGAATGGTCTTAACTAATCCAGACCCCACCAACCAGGAATGGTTTTAACTAATCCAGACCCCACCAACCAGGAATGGTCTTAACTAATCCAGACCCCACCAACCAGGAATGGTCTTAACTAATCCAGACCCCACCAACCAGGAATGGTTTTAACTAATCCAGACCCCACCAACCAGGAATGGTTTTAACTAATCCAGACCCCAACAACCAGGAATGGTTTTAACTAATCCAGACCCCAACAACCAGGAATGGTTTTAACTAATCCAGACCCCACCAACCAGGAATGGTTTTAACTAATCCAGACCCCACCAACCAGGAATGGTCTTAACTAATCCAGACCCCAACAACCAGGAATGGTTTTAACTAATCCAGACCCCACCAACCAGGAATGGTCTTAACTAATCCAGACCCCACCAACCAGGAATGGTTTTAACTAATCCAGACCCCACCAACCAGGAATGGTTTTAACTAATCCAGACCCCAACAACCAGGAATGGTTTTAACTAATCCAGACCCCAACAACCAGGAATGGTTTTAACTAATCCAGACCCCACCAACCAGGAATGGTTTTAACTAATCCAGACCCCACCAACCAGGAATGGTCTTAACTAATCCAGACCCCAACAACCAGGAATGGTTTTAACTAATCCAGACCCCACCAACCAGGAATGGTCTTAACTAATCCAGACCCCAACAACCAGGAATGGTTTTAACTAATCCAGACCCCACCAACCAGGAATGGTCTTAACTAATCCAGACCCCACCAACCAGGAATGGTTTTAACTAATCCAGACCCCACCAACCAGGAATGGTCTTAACTAATCCAGACCCCACCAACCAGGAATGGTCTTAACTAATCCAGACCCCACCAACCAGGAATGGTTTTAACTAATCCAGACCCCACCAACCAGGAATGGTTTTAACTAATCCAGACCCCAACAACCAGGAATGGTTTTAACTAATCCAGACCCCAACAACCAGGAATGGTTTTAACTAATCCAGACCCCACCAACCAGGAATGGTTTTAACTAATCCAGACCCCACCAACCAGGAATGGTCTTAACTAATCCAGACCCCAACAACCAGGAATGGTTTTAACTAATCCAGACCCCACCAACCAGGAATGGTCTTAACTAATCCAGACCCCAACAACCAGGAATGGTCTTAACTAATCCAGACCCCAACAACCAGGAATGGTTTTAACTAATCCAGACCCCACCAACCAGGAATGGTTTTAACTAATCCAGACCCCACCAACCAGGAATGGTCTTAACTAATCCAGACCCCAACAACCAGGAATGGTTTTAACTAATCCAGACCCCACCAACCAGGAATGGTTTTAACTAATCCAGACCCACCAACCAGGAATGGTCTTAACTAATCCAGACCCCACCAACCAGGAATGGTTTTAACTAATCCAGACCCCACCAACCAGGAATGGTTTTAACTAATCCAGACCCCACCAACCAGGAATGGTTTTAACTAATCCAGACCCCACCAACCAGGAATGGTTTTAACTAATCCAGACCCCACCAACCAGGAATGGTCTTAACTAATCCAGACCCCAACAACCAGGAATGGTTTTAACTAATCCAGACCCCACCAACCAGGAATGGTCTTAACTAATCCAGACCCCAACAACCAGGAATGGTTTTAACTAATCCAGACCCCACCAACCAGGAATGGTCTTAACTAATCCAGACCCCAACAACCAGGAATGGTCTTAACTAATCCAGACCCCAACAACCAGGAATGGTTTTAACTAATCCAGACCCCACCAACCAGGAATGGTCTTAACTAATCCAGACCCCAACAACCAGGAATGGTTTTAACTAATCCAGACCCCACCAACCAGGAATGGTCTTAACTAATCCAGACCCCAACAACCAGGAATGGTCTTAACTAATCCAGACCCCAACAACCAGGAATGGTCTTAACTAATCCAGACCCCAACAACCAGGAATGGTCTTAACTAATCCAGACCCCAACAACCAGGAATGGTTTTAACTAATCCAGACCCCAACAACCAGGAATGGTCTTAACTAATCCAGACCCCAACAACCAGGAATGGTCTTAACTAATCCAGACCCCAACAACCAGGAATGGTCTTAACTAATCCAGACCCCACCAACCAGGAATGGTCTTAACTAATCCAGACCCCACCAACCAGGAATGGTTTTAACTAATCCAGACCCCAACAACCAGGAATGGTTTTAACTAATCCAGACCCCACCAACCAGGAATGGTCTTAACTAATCCAGACCCCAACAACCAGGAATGGTTTTAACTAATCCAGACCCCACCAACCAGGAATGGTCTTAACTAATCCAGACCCCAACAACCAGGAATGGTCTTAACTAATCCAGACCCCAACAACCAGGAATGGTTTTAACTAATCCAGACCCCACCAACCAGGAATGGTTTTAACTAATCCAGACCCCACCAACCAGGAATGGTCTTAACTAATCCAGACCCCAACAACCAGGAATGGTTTTAACTAATCCAGACCCCACCAACCAGGAATGGTTTTAACTAATCCAGACCCCACCAACCAGGAATGGTCTTAACTAATCCAGACCCCACCAACCAGGAATGGTTTTAACTAATCCAGACCCCACCAACCAGGAATGGTCTTAACTAATCCAGACCCCACCAACCAGGAATGGTTTTAACTAATCCAGACCCCACCAACCAGGAATGGTCTTAACTAATCCAGACCCCACCAACCAGGAATGGTCTTAACTAATCCAGACCCCACCAACCAGGAATGGTCTTAACTAATCCAGACCCCACCAACCAGGAATGGTCTTAACTAATCCAGACCCCACCAACCAGGAATGGTCTTAACTAATCCAGACCCCAACAACCAGGAATGGTTTTAACTAATCCAGACCCCAACAACCAGGAATGGTTTTAACTAATCCAGACCCCACCAACCAGGAATGGTTTTAACTAATCCAGACCCCACCAACCAGGAATGGTTTTAACTAATCCAGACCCCAACAACCAGGAATGGTTTTAACTAATCCAGACCCCACCAACCAGGAATGGTTTTAACTAATCCAGACCCCACCAACCAGGAATGGTTTTAACTAATCCAGACCCCCCAACCAGGAATGGTTTTAACTAATCCAGACCCCACCAACCAGGAATGGTTTTAACTAATCCAGACCCCAACAACCAGGAATGGTTTTAACTAATCCAGACCCCACCAACCAGGAATGGTCTTAACTAATCCAGACCCCAACAACCAGGAATGGTTTTAACTAATCCAGACCCCACCAACCAGGAATGGTTTTAACTAATCCAGACCCCACCAACCAGGAATGGTTTTAACTAATCCAGACCCCACCAACCAGGAATGGTTTTAACTAATCCAGACCCCACCAACCAGGAATGGTCTTAACTAATCCAGACCCCACCAACCAGGAATGGTTTTAACTAATCCAGACCCCACCAACCAGGAATGGTCTTAACTAATCCAGACCCCACCAACCAGGAATGGTCTTAACTAATCCAGACCCCACCAACCAGGAATGGTTTTAACTAATCCAGACCCCACCAACCAGGAATGGTTTTAACTAATCCAGACCCCAACAACCAGGAATGGTTTTAACTAATCCAGACCCCAACAACCAGGAATGGTTTTAACTAATCCAGACCCCACCAACCAGGAATGGTTTTAACTAATCCAGACCCCACCAACCAGGAATGGTCTTAACTAATCCAGACCCCAACAACCAGGAATGGTTTTAACTAATCCAGACCCCACCAACCAGGAATGGTCTTAACTAATCCAGACCCCAACAACCAGGAATGGTCTTAACTAATCCAGACCCCAACAACCAGGAATGGTTTTAACTAATCCAGACCCCACCAACCAGGAATGGTTTTAACTAATCCAGACCCCACCAACCAGGAATGGTCTTAACTAATCCAGACCCCAACAACCAGGAATGGTTTTAACTAATCCAGACCCCACCAACCAGGAATGGTTTTAACTAATCCAGACCCACCAACCAGGAATGGTCTTAACTAATCCAGACCCCACCAACCAGGAATGGTTTTAACTAATCCAGACCCCACCAACCAGGAATGGTTTTAACTAATCCAGACCCCACCAACCAGGAATGGTTTTAACTAATCCAGACCCCACCAACCAGGAATGGTTTTAACTAATCCAGACCCCACCAACCAGGAATGGTCTTAACTAATCCAGACCCCAACAACCAGGAATGGTTTTAACTAATCCAGACCCCACCAACCAGGAATGGTCTTAACTAATCCAGACCCCAACAACCAGGAATGGTTTTAACTAATCCAGACCCCACCAACCAGGAATGGTCTTAACTAATCCAGACCCCAACAACCAGGAATGGTCTTAACTAATCCAGACCCCAACAACCAGGAATGGTCTTAACTAATCCAGACCCCAACAACCAGGAATGGTCTTAACTAATCCAGACCCCAACAACCAGGAATGGTTTTAACTAATCCAGACCCCAACAACCAGGAATGGTCTTAACTAATCCAGACCCCAACAACCAGGAATGGTCTTAACTAATCCAGACCCCAACAACCAGGAATGGTCTTAACTAATCCAGACCCCACCAACCAGGAATGGTCTTAACTAATCCAGACCCCACCAACCAGGAATGGTCTTAACTAATCCAGACCCCACCAACCAGGAATGGTCTTAACTAATCCAGATCACTTCTTTGAAAGGAATAATCCACACGCCAGAGAAGGACTAAATTGCTTTCATGGAGGACTGAATCGGAGGACAATATATTTTAATGGTGAGAAAAAAGCTATTGGTTTTCTACCCAAAGTTGGAAAGAAATTGTTGTGATCCATTTAATAAACACAGCAAAATTTATAAAAAAAACAATAGCAGGAACAGCGGCATCTAGTGGGCAAAACCCAAAGTGGGTAAATGTCAGTCCTGTAGGTGAAATTAAGATTGTAACAATGACACTCCATTATATATATAAATCATTATTTAGACGTATTGAGGGAAAATCAAGGATGAAAAAAATGGCAGAGTAATACATTATTTAAATTCATGAGGTGATTGGGGGACTAAACCTGATAGTATAACAGTAGTAGTGATGGTCTTTATTTAAATTCATGAGGTGATTGGGGGACTAAACCTGATAGTATAACAGTAGTAGTGATGGTCTTTATTTAAATTCATGAGGTGATTGGGGGACTAAACCTGATAGTATAACAGTAGTAGTGATGGTCTTTATTTAAATTCATGAGGTGATTGGGGGACTAAACCTGATAGTATAACAGTAGTAGTGATGGTCTTTATTTAAATTCATGAGGTGATTGGGGGACTAAACCTGATAGTATAACAGTAGTAGTGATGGTCTTTATTTAAATTCATGAGGTGATTGGGGGACTAAACCTGATAGTATAACAATAGTAGTAATTATAATGTATTATATACAACACTTTTCATTACAAAGACAATCTCAGACTGTAAAAACTGCCAAAACTAACAAAACACATGTAGAGATCTGGCAGGTCTTGGTGATGGTCTTCCACAGCTTCAGATGATGTGTGTTGTTCAGTCAGGCAGTTCAGAAAGGCTGGGCAGTAGTTTAAAAGGAGGGGAGCAGCGATGTCACAGAGGGGGCAGCGATGTCACAGAGGGAGCAGCGATGTCACAGAGGGGGCAGCGATGTCACAGAGGGAGCCAGTTTTATCATGTAGAAGTTTTCTTCAGGTCTCTATTAAGTATTTAACTAAATAATCTGTTTGTCTTTGGCAGGAGAGAGACCAGACTCTCACTCTGACAGCGGAAAGAGTCCTTCAGTGGGACCAGACCCAGAGACACCCAAACCAGCGAGACGACACCACTGCTCCCAACGTGAAATGAGATTCTCCCTCTCAGGGGACCTAAAACGGCATGAGAAAAAACACACAGGAGAAAAGCCTTTCCAATGTTCCCAGTGTGGAAAGAGTTTTACCTGTTTAGGGAATCTAAATCGGCATAAGAAGATACACGCAGCGGGAAAGCCTTACCAATGTTCCCAATGTGAAAAGAGTTTTGCCTGGTTAAGGAGCCTGAAGAAGCATAAGAAGATACACGCAGGGGAAAAGCCTTTCCAATACCAAGGGACCAGCCAACCTTTTGATACAGGATGCAGTGGTGAGTATCAGAACTGCCACCAGTGATAAAACAAGTGGTGCTGTATGGTAGATGGCATCCAAATGTTTAAGGGTAGTGACTGCTGCATTCTGGTAAACGATGTCACCATAATCAAGAACGGTCAGGAACAGTTGACTGTACAATCTGATTTCTGCTCTTTAGTTAGAGGCAAGATCTAAAAAAAAATAAAAAAGAAGCCCGGTTTAAATCAGAGCTTTTTAACTATCTCATCCATATGTTAAAAAAAAAACATGAAGTCTTTGTCAATCCAAATGCCCAGATATTTATCGGAACCCGATCGATGGGAAAAACCATCCAGTGAATAAATATATCGTCCATCTGAAACATCCTGAACTACAGAACAACATGTATTTAGTCTTGTCCACATTACAGTACACGTTTTAAACCAACCAGGGCGTTCTGTTAGGTAACAAGGTCAGATAGCAGCTCTAACATAGGCTGGCCAACAGTTGGGTCAATGGCAAGTTGAAGTTGGAAGTTTACATACACCTTCGCCAAGTACATTTAAACTCAGTTTTTCTCAATTATTGACGTTTAATCCTAGTAAAAATTCACTGTTTTAGGTCAGTTAGGATCACCACTTTATTTTTAAGAATGTGAAATGTCAGAATAATAGTAGAGAGAGTGATTTATTTGAGCTTTTATTTCTTTCATCACATTCCCAGTGGGTCAGAAGTTTTACATACACTCAATTAGTATTCGGTAGCATTGCCTTTAAATTGTTTAACTTGGGTCAAACTTTTTGGGTAGCCTTCCACAAGCTTCCCACAATAGGTTGGGTGAATTTTGGCCCATTCCTCCTGACAGAGTTGGTGTAACTGAGTCGGGTTTGTAGGCCTCCTTGCTCGCTCACGCTTTGTCAGTTTTGCCCACACATTTTCTATGGAATTGAGGTCAGGGCTTTGTGATGGCCACTCCAATACCTTGACTTTGTTGTCCTTAAGCCATTTTGCCACAACTTTGGAAGTATGCTTGGGGCAATTGTCCATTTGGAAGACCCATTTGTGACCAAGCTTTAACTTCCTGACTGATATCTTGATATCTTTTTCTTTCCTCATGATGTCATCTATTTTGTGAAGTGCACCAGTCCCTCTTGCCGCAAAGCCCCCCCACAACATGATGCTGCCACCCCCGTGCTTCACGGTTGGGATGGTGTTCTTCGGCTTGCAAGCCTCCCCCTTTTCCTCCAAACATAACGATGGTCATTATGGCCAAACAGTTCTATTATTGTTTCATCAGACCAGAGGACATTTCTCCAAAAGTACGATCTTTGTCCCCATGTGCAGTTGCAAACCGTAGTCTGGCTTTTTTATGGCCGTTTTGGAGCAGTGGCTTCTTCCTTGCTGAGCGGCCTTTCAGGTTATGTCGATATAGGACTCGTTTTATTGTGGATATAGATACTTTTGTACCTGTTTCCTCCAGAATCTTCACAAGGTCCTTTGCTGTTGTTTTGGGATTGATTTGCTCTTTTCGCACCAAAGTATGTTCATCTCTAGGAGACAGAACGCATCTCCTTCCTGAGCGGTATGACGGCTGAGTGCTCCCATGGTGTTTATACTTGCGTACTATTGTTTGTACAGATGAACGTGGTACCGTCAGGCATTTGGAAATTGCTCCCAAGGATGAACCAGACTTGTGGAGGTCCACAATTTTTTTCTGAGACCTTGGCTGATTTCTTTTGATTTTCCCATGATGTCAAGCAAAGAGGCACTGAGTTTGAAGGCAGGCCTTGAAATACATCCACATGTACACCTCCAATTCACTCAAATGATGTCAATTTGCCTATCAGAAGCTTCTAAAGCCATGACATCATTTTCTGGAATATTCCAAGCTGTTTAAAGGCACAGTCAACTTAGTGTATGTAAACTTCTGGCCCACTGGAATTGTGATACAGTGAAATATAAGTGAAATAATCTGTCTGTAAATATTCGTTGGGAAAAAATGACTTGCATCATGCACAAAGTAGATGTCCAAAACGACTTGCCAAAACTATAGTTTGTTAACAAGGAATGTGTGGAGTGGTTGAAAGAAACGAGTTTTAATGACTCCAGTCTAAGTGAATGCAAAACTTCCCCACTTCAACTGTAGGTGTCGTCTGCATACAGATGACTATACAAGTTACAACAGATGGACCAGTGTTATTTACTGTTGTAAAGTATTCAGATCCCTTGGACTTTTTCACACATTTTGTTACGTTTCAGCCCTGTTCTGAACATGGATTAAATTAAATGTTTTTCCTCATCAATCTACACACAATACCCCATAATGACATCACAATACTCCATAATGACATCACAATACCCCATAATGACAAAGAGAAACCCCATGTTATGGTCAACAGTGTTGAAGGCCTTGGAAGGGTCTGGAAATAAGGCAGCACAATGATGTCTGTGATCTAAGCCTGTGCTACCCAACCCTCTTCCTGGAGATCTACTGTCCTGTAGGTTTTCACTCCAACCCTCTTCCTGGAGATCTACTGTCCTGTAGGTTTTCACTCCAACCCTCTTCCTGGAGATCTACTGTCCTGTAGGTTTTCACTCCAACCCTCTTCCTGGAGATCTACTGTCCTGTAGGTTTTCAGTCCAACCCTCTTCCAGGAGATCTACTGTCCTGTAGGTTTTCACTCCAACCCTCTTCCTGGAGATCTACTGTCCTGTAGGTTTTCAGTCCAACCCTCTTCCAGGAGATCTACTGTCCTGTAGGTTTTCAGTCCAACCCTCTTCCTGGAGATCTACTGTCCTGTAGGTTTTCAGTCCAACCCTCTTCCTGGAGATCTACTGTCCTGTAGGTTCAGTCCAACCCTCTTCCTGGAGATCTACTGTGTTGTTAAAGCCACCAAGTCTTTTTAACACCAGAACCACTGGGCCTCAAGGGGACCCCTCCTTGAAGTTAATGGGAAGCCTCTCTGTTAGTGAGCATTTCTCCTTTGCCAAGATAATCCATCCACCTGACAGGTGTGGCATATCAAGAAGCTGATTAAACAGCATGATCAACCCCCCCAGACTGTCAAAACTAACAAAACCCATGTAGAGATCTGGCAGGTCTTGGAGATGGTCTTCCACAGCTTCAGATGATGTGTGTTGTTCAGTCAGGCAGTTCAGAAAGGCTGGGCAGTAGTTTAAAAGGAGGGAGCAGCGATGTCACAGAGGGAGCAGCGATGTCACAGAGGGGGCAGCGATGTCACAGAGGGAGCAGCGATGTCACAGAGGGAGCAGTGATGTCACAGAGGGAGCAGCGATGTCACAGAGGGAGCAGCGATGTCACAGAGGGAGCAGCGATGTCACAGAGGGAGCAGCGATGTCACAGAGGGAGCAGCATCAGTCAGTTACTCAGACCGGAGCTCTTCACCAGGCTCCTACTCGACATGGAGCCAGTTTTATCATGTAGAAGTTTTATTCTGGTCTCTATTAAGTATTTAACTAAATAATCTGTTTGTCTTTGGCAGGTGAGAGACCAGACTCTCACTCTGACAGTGGGAAGAGTCCTTCAGGGGAACCAGGCCCAGTGACACCCAAACCAGCGAGACGACACCACTGCTCCTACTGTGGAAAAAGTTTCACCCGATTACTACACCTGAAATCACATGAGAGAATACATACAGGAGAAAAGCCCAACCACTGTTCCCGGTGTGAAAAGAGTTTTAGGTGGTTAACGACTCTGAAACTCCATGAGAGGACACACACACACGAAAAGCTCTATCACTGCTCCCTGTGTGAAATGAGTTTTACCAAGTTAGAGGCCCTGAATGTGCATGACAGGACACACATAGGAGGGGATAAGCCCTACCGCTGCTCCCTGTGTGGACAGAGATTTAACCGGTTAAGACATCTGAATAGGCATGAAAGAATACATACACAGGAGGAGAAGACATACCACTGCTCTCATTGTGGAAAGACATTTTCCCAGTCAGAGGACCTGAAAACACATGAGAGAATAGAGAGGCTGTGTTCTGACTTGTGTTTTTGACCTGAGAAGTTGTGTGTTTTTTTTGTTTCTGCCAAATGAAATCATTATTGAAATAGACCTACTTTTTTGTCTTAGTTTTCATCTGGAGACTGACATGACTCTCCTGTGAGGATCCAAGGGTTTCTAACATACTCTGTTACACGGAATCATGGCTCTCTCTCTCTCCAGATATACTGTTGCCATGACTCCTGTGAGGATCCGAGGATCAGGTTACAGTGGATCAGCATTCAATAGAGGGAGGGAGGGATATGGGGGTTTTATGACACCTCACCATCGATTGTAAATTGTAGGCAGACTATTCCTTTTGGGGTCTAATTTGGGCGACTGGAATTTCTCTTTGTTACCGAGAGATTCTTAGACGACCCCAAAAACTTCAACATCAAACAATGGACACTGGGACAATATATTCCAACATCCGAATGTTGGGAACGATGAGAGATGGAATATGGAAAATGTAATGTCTATTTTGTGATGTCATTAAAATTGTTATAAATAGGTTTTAATGAAAGCATTAACTTCAAGAGCTTTCGCACTGTGTATATCAGGTTTACATTCTTTACGTTGTGTAGAAAATATCAAGGATAAAGAGAATGTTTTTGTGATGATGGGATTGTGATTTTAGTACTCTAACGAGATAGTAATTCTGATACCTTGCCTCGTAACTAGCCACGCCCCAGGGAGCCCGGAGAACGGGTCAGAATGACGAAAAATGCCTCAGTTTTTCCCCGGTATAAAAATATTGAGTTAAGAATGATCATATCAGACTAGGAGAACCACAAGCTGTAGCTGAGGTCTACGATTAGTCACGACCCCCCCCCCCCCCCCACACACACACACAGCGCAAAACACAACACACGAAGAAGACAACGGAACCTCTTAACAATCAATGCTACGGTTAATTAGCTGTTCTTAATGTCCTCAGGACATCTTTCAGAATGAGTGCAAAGTAATCAGACAACTAAAAAGAAGGACATTGTGACATTTTATGGACAGATCAGAGCCTTACACCTGAGAACGACCAGAGAAGGCCAGCCGAAATAAGGAACCTCCTCATCAAGTGGGAACCCGGCCCATGAAGGGCCCAACAGAGAGAAGGGCCCAACTAAACCCTCCTCATCAAGCGGGAACCCGGCCCACGATGGGCCCAACAGAGGGAAGGCCCAACTGAACCCTCCTAATCAAGCGGGAACCCGGCCCACGAAGTGCCCAACTGAACCCTTCTAATCAAGCGGGAACCCGGCCCACGAAAGGCCCAACTGAACCCTTCTAATCAAGCGGGAACCCGGCCCACGAAGGGACCAACAGAGAGAAGGCCCAACTGAACCCTCCTCATCAAGCGGGAACCCGGCCCACGAAGGGCCCAACAGTGATACCCGACAGAGACCTTCAGCGCGTAAATACATGCGTTACTTCTTACCCAGACGATCGGAAGCTTGGGGCAAGATATTAAGGGCTATACTGTGAGTATAGTTCCCAAATGTATCCAAGTGTTGCGTCTCTTTCTTTCTCTAACTCTCCATCTTGTGTAACAAGTGTCATATTGTGTTAGTCCGCTAGGGACTTGTTGTCGTCGTATTAAGTTTCCAATCAATAACCTATACCGTGTTTGTGTATCCTATGTTATCATTTAGTTTGTTAGTAAATAAATAATCAAATCAATTTGTGTGGTACGGAAATGATCAGTGAGACTTTGTACCGATTTCAAGAAGTCAACAACGTTCACAATGATACTGATATGAGGAAATTATTAAATTAGTTACTGTTATGATATCTATATATTCTTGAGATAATTCGGGAGACGGTAACTCATTAAACAACTGTTCCCGTGGTGCCCCAAATTCCTAATGAGTTAATTGTTTCATGATTAATATAATTGAGTATCAATTCAATATAGTTTGATCAAATAAATAACAGTCATCAGATTAATGATAGTAACGTCACAGCAAATGATGAATACAATAGAGTTTGTGTTTTGATTACGAACTTTAATGTGTTGGCATACAAGTATAAACCCTCTGTTGTTCATTATATTCTGGGGATATTGCTCTATAATAGATGAATGGAGTTTTTGCATTTCTTAAACCTCTTGAATTTAATGTTTGACACAGCACACTGCAGTTATATTTCACCCTGACTGCCATTTTGTTTCACGAGGGGCAGTCATGACATCATACAATACCTTCGGAAAGTATTCAGACCCCCAAGACATTTTTCCACATTTTGTTACCTTACAACCTTATAGAGTATACCTATGTATCACCTCTTCAACCCAGAGAGAGTATACCTATTTATCACCTCTTCAACCCAGAGAGAGAGAGAGTATACCTATGTATCACCTCTACAACCCACAGAGAGAGAGTATACCTATTTATCACCTCTTCAACCCAGAGAGAGAGAGTATACCTATTTATCACCTCTACAACCCAGAGAGAGAGTATACCTATTTATCACCTCTTCAACCCAGAGAGAGAGTATACCTATTTATCACCTCTTCAACCCAGAGAGAGAGAGTATACCTATTTATCACCTCTTCAACCCAGAGAGAGAGTATACCTATTTATCACCTCTTCAACCCAGAGAGAGAGAGTATACCTATTTATCACCTCTTCAACCCAGAGAGAGAGTATACCTATTTCTTCAACCCAGAGAGAGAGAGAGAGTATACCTATTTATCACCTCTTCAACCCAGAGAGAGAGTATACCTATTTATCACCTCTTCAACCCAGAGAGAGAGAGTATACCTATTTATCACCTCTTCAACCCAGAGAGAGAGTATACCTATTTATCACCTCTTCAACCCAGAGAGAGAGTATACCTATTTATCACCTCTTCAACCCAGAGAGAGAGTATACCTATTTATCACCTCTACAACCCAGAGAGAGAGAGTAAACCTATTTATCACCTCTTCAACCCAGAGAGAGAGAGAGTATACCTATTTATCACCTCATCAACCCAGAGAGAGTATACCTATTTATCACCTCTTCAACCCAGAGAGAGAGTATACCTATTTATCACCTCTACAACCCAGAGAGAGAGAGTATACCTATGTATCACCTCTTCAACCCAGAGAGAGAGAGAGTATACATATTTATCACCTCTTCAACCCAAAGAGAGAGTATACCTATTTCTTCAACCCAGAGAGAGAGAGAGAGTATACCTATTTATCACCTCTTCAACCCAGAGAGAGAGAGAGAGTATACCTATTTATCACCTCATCAACCCAGAGAGAGAGAGTATACCTATTTATCACCTCTTCAACCCAGAGAGAGAGAGTATACCTATTTATCACCTCTACAACCCAGAGAGAGAGAGTATACCTATTTATCACCTCTTCAACCCAGAGAGAGAGAGTATACCTATTTATCACCTCTTCAACCCAGAGAGAGAGAGAGTATACCTATTTATCACCTCTACAACACAGAGAGAGAGTATACCTATTTATCACCTCTTCAACCCAGAGAGAGAGAGAGTATACCTATTTATCACCTCTTCAACCCAGAGAGAGAGAGAGTATACCTATTTATCACCTCTTCAACCCAGAGAGAGAGAGTATACCTATTTATCACCTCATCAACCCAGAGAGAGAGAGTATACCTATTTATCACCTCTTCAACCCAGAGAGAGAGTATATCTATTTATCACCTCTTCAACCCAGAGAGAGTATACCTATTTATCACCTCTACAACCCAGAGAGAGAGAGTATACCTATGTATCACCTCTTCAACCCAGAGAGAGAGAGTATACATATTTATCACCTCTTCAACCCAAAGAGAGAGTATACCTATTTCTTTAACCCAGAGAGAGAGAGAGAGTATACCTATTTATCACCTCTTCAACCCAGAGAGAGTATACCTATTTATCACCTCTTCAACCCAGAGAGAGAGTATACCTATTTATCACCTCTTCAACCCAGAGAGAGAGAGTATACCTATTTATCACCTCTTCAACCCAGAGAGAGAGAGTATACCTATTTATCACCTCTTCAACCCAGAGAGAGAGTATACCTATTTATCACCTCTTCAACCCAGAGAGAGAGAGTATACCTATTTATCACCTCATCAACCCAGAGAGAGAGAGTGTATACCTATTTATCACCTCTTCAACCCAGAGAGAGAGAGTATACCTATTTATCACCTCTTCAACACAGAGAGAGAGAGAGTATACCTATTTATCACCTCTTCAACCCAGAGAGAGAGAGAGTATACCTATTTATCACCTCTACAACCCAGAGAGAGTATACCTATTTATCACCTCTACAACCCAGAGAGAGAGTATACCTATTTATCACCTCTTCAACCCAGAGAGAGAGAGTATACCTATTTATCACCTCTTCAACCCAGAGAGAGAGTATACCTATTTATCACCTCTTCAACCCAGAGAGAGTATACCTATTTATCACCTCTACAACCCAGAGAGAGAGAGTATACCTATTTATCACCACTTCAACCCAGAGAGAGAGAGTATACCTATTTATCACCTCTTCAACCCAGAGAGAGAGTATACCTATTTATCACCTCTTCAACCCAGAGAGAGTATACCTATTTATCACCTCTTCAACCCAGAGAGAGAGAGTATACCTATTTATCACCTCATCAACCCAGAGAGAGAGAGAGTATACCTATTTATCACCTCTTCAACCCAGAGAGAGAGAGTATACCTATTTATCACCTCTTCAACCCAGAGAGAGAGAGAGAGTATACCTATTTATCACCTCTTCAACCCAGAGAGAGAGAGTATACCTATTTATCACCTCTTCAACCCAGAGAGAGAGTATACCTATTTATCACCTCTTCAACACAGAGAGAGAGAGAGTATACCTATGTATCACCTCATCAACCCAGAGAGAGAGAGTATACCTATGTATCACCTATTCAACCCAGAGAGAGTATACCTATTTATCACCTCTTCAACCCAGAGAGAGAGTATACCTATTTATCACCTCTTCAACCCAGAGAGAGAGAGAGTATACCTATTTATCACCTCTACAACCCAGAGAGAGAGAGTATACCTATTTATCACCTCATCAACCCAGAGAGAGAGAGAGTATACCTATGTATCACCTATTCAACCCAGAGAGAGAGTATACCTATTTATCACCTCTTCAACCCAGAGAGAGAGTATACCTATTTATCACCTCATCAACCCAGAGAGAGAGAGTATACCTATTTATCACCTCTTCAACCCAGAGAGAGAGAGAGTATACCTATTTATCACCTCTTCAACCCAGAGAGAGAGAGTATACCTATTTATCACCTCTTCAACCCAGAGAGAGAGTATACCTATTTATCACCTCTACAACCCAGAGAGAGAGAGTATACCTATTTATCACCTCTTCAACCCAGAGAGAGAGTATACCTATGTATCACCTCTTCAACCCAGAGAGGGAGAGTATACCTATTTATCACCTCTTCAAACCAGAGAGAGAGAGTATACCTATTTATCACCTCTTCAACCCAGAGAGAGAGTATACCTATTTATCACCTCTTCAACCCAGAGAGAGAGAGTATACCTATTTATCACCTCTTCAACCCATAGAGAGTATACCTATTTATCACCTCTTCAACCCAGAGAGAGAGAGTATACCTATTTATCACCTCTTCAACCCAGAGAGAGAGAGAGTATACCTATTTATCACCTCTTCAACCCAGAGAGAGAGTATACCTATTTATCACCTCATCAACCCAGAGAGAGAGAGTATACCTATTTATCACCTCTTCAACCCAGAGAGAGAGTATACCTATATATCACCTCTTCAACCCAGAGAGAGAGAGAGAGTATACCTATTTATCACCTCTTCAACCCAGAGAGAGAGAGTATACCTATTTATCACCTCTTCAACCCAGAGAGAGTATACCTATTTATCACCTCATCAACCCAGAGAGAGAGAGAGTATACCTATTTATCACCTCTTCAACCCAGAGAGAGTATACCTATTTATCACCTCATCAACCCAGAGAGAGAGAGAGAGTATACCTATTTATCACCTCTTCAACCCAGAGAGAGAGTATACCTATGTATCACCTCTTCAACCCAGAGAGGGAGAGTATACCTATTTATCACCTCTTCAACCCAGAGAGAGAGAGAGTATACCTATTTATCACCTCTTCAAACCAGAGAGAGAGTATACCTATTTATCACCTCTTCAACCCAGAGAGAGTATACCTATTTATCACCTCATCAACCCAGAGAGAGAGAGTATACCTATTTATCACCTCTTCAACCCAGAGAGAGAGAGTATACCTATTTATCACCTCTTCAACCCAGAGAGAGAGAGTATACCTATTTATCACCTCTTCAACCCAGAGAGAGAGTAAACCTATTTATCACCTCTTCAACCCAGAGAGAGAGTACACCTATTTATCACCTCTTCAACCCAGAGAGAGAGTAAACCTATTTATCACCTCTTCAACCCAGAGAGAGAGTATACCTATTTATCACCTCTTCAACCCAGAGAGAGAGAGTAAACCTATTTATCACCTCTTCAACCCAGAGAGAGAGAGTAAACCTATTTATCACCTCTTCAACCCAGAGAGAGAGAGTATACCTATTTATCACCTCTACAACCCAGAGAGAGAGAGAGTAAACCTATTTATCACCTCTTCAACCCAGAGAGAGAGAGTAAACCTATTTATCACCTCTTCAACCCAGAGAGAGAGAGAGAGAGAGTATACCTATTTATCACCTCTTCAACCCAGAGAGGGAGAGTATACCTATTTATCACCTCTTCAACCCAGAGAGAGAGAGAGTATACCTATTTATCACCTCTAAAACACAGAGAGAGAGAGTATACCTATTTATCACCTCTTCAACCCAGAGAGAGAGAGTAAACCTATTTATCACCTCTTCAACCCAGAGAGAGAGAGTATACCTATTTATCACCTCTTCAACCCAGAGAGAGAGTAAACCTATTTATCACCTCTTCAACCCAGAGAGAGTAAACCTATTTATCACCTCTTCAACCCAGAGAGAGAGAGTATACCTATTTATCACCTCTACAACCCAGAGAGAGAGAGAGTAAACCTATTTATCACCTCTTCAACCCAGAGAGAGAGAGAGTAAACCTATTTATCACCTCTTCAACCCAGAGAGAGAGTATATCTATTTATCACCTCTTCAACCCAGAGAGGGAGAGTATACCTATTTATCACCTCTTCAACCCAGAGAGAGAGAGAGTAAACCTATTTATCACCTCTTCAACCCAGAGAGAGAGAGAGTATACCTATTTATCACCTCTTCAACCCAGAGAGGGAGAGTATACCTATTTATCACCTCTTCAACCCAGAGAGAGAGAGTATACCTATTTATCACCTCTAAAACACAGAGAGAGAGAGTATACCTATGTATCACCTCTTCAGACTAGAAGGGTTCATGCAGATTTTTGGTAGATAGGTAGTTTGAGGGTCAAGGAGCTATTGAAATTTGAAAGTTTTCAAAATTCATGTAAAATGAGAATTTTTTTACCTTTATTTTACTAGGCCAGTCAGTTAAGAACAAATTATTATTTTCAATGACGGCCTAGGAACAGTGGGTTAACTGCCTAATCAGGGGCAGAACGACAGATTTTGTACCTTGTTAGCTCAGGGATTTGAATTTGCAACCTTTCGGTTACTAGTCCAATGCTCTAACCACTAGGCTACCCTGCCACCACAATTGACCAACTAAAGGGTGTGCAATGTGTAGGCCCATTGAAGGGACATTCTGAACCTTGTTTGAAGTCACTAGGTCACATGACCAAGGCAATATTTAATTGTTTAAAAAAATATACAGTGTGGCAAAAAAGTATTTAGTCAGGCACCAATTGTGAAAGTTCTCCCACTTAAAAAGATGAGAGGCCTGTAATTTTCATCATAGGTACACTTCAACTATGACAGACAAAATGAGGGAAAAAAATCCAGAAAATCACAATGTAGGATTTTTAATGAATGTATTTGCAAATTATAGTGGAAAATAAGTATTTGGTCAATAACAAAAGTTTATCTCAATACTTTGTTATATACCCTTTGTTGGCAATGACAGAGGTCGTTGTTGTATGAAAATAGGATGCTGTTGTTTTGATAACAACATTGATAAATTGTTGACTTAAAAAAACATTCACCATGAATGTTCTCATGAATCTTACCATCAGTATTTTTCCACGTCAGATTGTAAAATGTGCCTGGTTGTTAAAAACAAAAAAAATGTTTAAAAAAAGGATTTAATTAATGGAACATATTTCTGTCTGAATGGAAATAAAATGTGGAAAGCCTGCACCATTATAGGACAATCATTATATACATCTACATATAGAGGGCTTTGCGTTTGCTCCACAAATCAATCGCACCAGGCGCCATGTTGGATGTTGTTATTCGTCTTTAAGGCGACGCTGCCGAGTGTGACGTCTAATCTAGTCGACGGGCCGCTTCTTTATTAACAACAGCTTGTTTAGCTATCTCTGTAGCTTGCTAGGCAACATAACCGAAACATTGGAGCTCTTTAGACGCGTTCAGTGTATATTTTTCTGTGTTTTAAAACATACTTCTTTCGTATTGCAAGTAGCCCCATTTAATTTAATATTTACGTTGTAAATCGGGTAGCTAGCTGGCTGTATAAATTAGATTAGCTCCAGGCTAGTCGTTAATGCTAACCCGCTAGCTAGCTAACATCCCAGACCATGAGTTCACTAAGCTACTCTCCTCCTGTTAAAGAAGAGGAGTACTGCTGGACGGAGAAAGAAGCTCTGGGGATGAACATTGTCATGAAAGAAGAAGAGGATGTTTCAGTAAAAGGAGAGGAAGAAGCTTTCAGAATGAAAAAGGAGGAAGAGGAGGCTATCAGTATCACATTAATAGAAGAGGATGATGTTACAGCGAAAGAAGAGAAAGAACATATTAGAGTGAAAGATGAAGAGGGGATAGAGACTGTCACAGTGGAAGAAGAGAAAGAACCCGTTGTAGTGGCAGAGGAGGATATCTTAAGAAAAGAGGAGGAAGACGTTTTGGGAGATGAAGAGGAAGGAGAGGAGACTGAAGATCTGATTAACACCAGTGAGTACCGTCTTAAAAGCAGGGCCACAAACTGTCCTTATTGAATTAATATATCGTTTTAATATCTGGCTCTGGGCCTCGCCATTGATTCTTGGAGAATACAGCTTATAAATGTCCACTGAACTCCGAACCCAAAATATAAGCTTGTTTTACTCCTTTGTTTGTGAACAATGTAATTGAATATTGTATATCCTCAAAGCAGGGAGGTAGTTCCATTTGGCTGAACCTGAGACCCACAACGATACTGACCACAACTACTGACTGCCACAGACCTCACCTACTGACTACAGATACTGACCCCAACTACTGACTGCCACAGACCTCACCTACTGACTACAGATACTGACCCCAACTACTGACTACCACAGACTACACCTACTGACTACAGATACTGACCCCAACTACTGACTGCCACAGACCTCAACTACTGACTACAGATAATAATAATAATAAAAGCTACTGACCACCACAAGTACAGCTACATACACCAAACCAATGTTCACATGTTTAGGCTATCCTAACTTCAAACCATTATCGACTAACCTATATAAATGTGCATACATTTACATAAAATAACCCACTAACAGTAAACTATTGAACCGTTCAAGCTAGATATACCAAACCAATTTTCATATGTTCCAGCTGTCCTTTTCATCCACCTACTTTTCCAACTATAACCAGTCACTGCCACTACTATAACCAGTCACTACCACTACTACAACCAGTCACTACCACTACTATAACCAGTCACTACCACTACTACAACCAGTCACTACCACTACTATAACCAGTCACTACCACTACTATAACTATAACCAGTCACTACCACTACTATAACTATAACCAGTCACTACCACTACTATAACCAGTCACTACCACTACTATAACCAGTCACTACCACTACTATACCCAATCACTACCATTACTACTGCAGTCACTACAATTACAATAACTATAACCAGTCACTACCACTACTATAACCAGTCACTACCACTACTATAACCAGTCACTACCACTACTACTACTATAACCTGTCACTACCACTACTACTACTATAACCAGTCACTACCACTACTATAACCAGTCACTACCACTACTATAACCAGTCACTACCACTACTATAACCAGTCACTACCACTACTATAACCAGTCACTGCCACTACTATAACCAGTCACTACCACTACTATAACCAGTCACTACCACTACTATAACCAGTCACTACCACTACTATAACCAGTCACTACCACTACTATAACCAGTCACTACCATTACTATAACCAGTCACTACCACTACTACTACTATAACCAGTCACTACCACTACTATAACCAGTCACTACCACTACTATAACCAGTCACTACCACTACTATAACCAGTCACTACCACTACTATAACCAGTCACTGCCACTACTATAACCAGTCACTGCCACTACTATAACCAGTCACTACCATTACTATAACCAGTCACTACCACTACTACTACTATAACCAGTCACTACCACTACTATAACCAGTCACTACCACTACTATAACCAGTCACTACCACTACTATAACCAGTCACTACCACTACTATAACCAGTCACTACCACTACTATAATGTATATCGCAGCCATACATACATTAAAACAAGCTAGAAAACAACACATTGTCTTCAGGAAAAAATGTACAGTACTTTTCAGTGATCACTGTTAGCCTAAATAGTTTATCAGTAGGTCTCCATAGGAACCTATTCTACATGGTTCTTCAACGACCATAAAAAATACTCATCACAATTTCTCTCCCCAAATAACATAAAGCTTTTCTAATCATTACATCATTATTCAACTCCAATCAAACTTTATTTACACTAACTGTTTTACAAAAGTAAATTGTGCATTTAAAAAACAAATCTGCAACCCACTGAATGATTCAGAGTCCACATTACCTTGCCTTTTCAGAGTGATTCAGAGACTACATTATCCTGCCTTTTCAGAGTGATTCAGTCCACATTACCCTGCCTTTTCAGAGTGATTTAGAGTCCAAATTACCCTGCCTTTTCAGTGATTCAGGGACTACATTATCCTGCCTTTTCAGAGTGATTCAGAGACTACATTATCCTGCATTTTCAGAGTGATTCAGAGACTACATTATCCTGCCCTTTCAGAGTGGTTCAGAGTCCACATTACCCTGCCTTTTCAGAGTGGTTCAGAGTCCACATTATCCTGCCTTTTCAGAGTGGTTCAGAGTCCACATTATCCTGCCTTTTCAGAGTGATTCAGAGACCACATTATCCTGCCTTTTCAGAGTGATTCAGAGTCCACATTATCCTGCCTTTTCAGAGTGATTCAGAGTCCACATTACCCTGCCTTTTCAGAGTGGTTCAGAGTCCACATTACCCTGCCTTTTCAGAGTGATTCAGAGTCAACATTACCCTGCCTTTTCAGAGTGGTTCAGAGTCCACATTACCCTGCCTTTTCAGAGTGATTCAGAGTCAACATTACCCTGCCTTTTCAGAGTGGTTCAGAGTCCACATTACCCTGCCTTTTCAGAGTGGTTCAGAGTCCACATTACCCTGCCTTTTCAGAGTGATTCAGAGTCCACATTACCCTGCCTTTTCAGAGTGATTCAGAGTCCACATTATCCTGCCTTTTCAGAGTGATTCAGAGTCCACATTATCCTGCCCTTTCAGAGTGATTCAGAGCCCACATTATCCTGCCTTTTCTTATACCCACCAACAATACATGTAACTCTTGATACCGTTCAAGCCGGAGACACCAAACCATCTTTCACATGTTCAGGCTATTCTGAACTTTAAATCCTTTTAAAAAATGTTTATCAACTACAGTGTAACTATATACATTTTCCACTGCGGGATTTTTTTTTTCAAAAGACCTGAAGTCACACAATTTTTCGTAATGGAAAATGACCATTTAGTTATTATTATAATTAGGAACGATACTCCTTCATCGTTTTAAGCTGGAAACATCATATAAACTTTAAAACGTGCATATCGGGCTGGAATAGTGTGGCTGCTGGTCTACAACTCTTTGGTTTCTTTACTTCTTTTTAAACTATTAAACGTTTCTGTCTTCATTCACTTTCACGGCACTTCCTCACTATTCTAAAAGGGCCCGTTGTGACGTAATCACATCCAACATTGTTGTAAACACAAATCGGCTACTTTGACCAATTTGCCAAACAACTTAGACAATAAGTCCTGACTGTCTGGACAGTTTCCTCATAGTCAGTGTTCTACCTTCCTCTCTCTGTCTCTGTAGTCCTGACTGTCTGGACAGTTTCCTCATAGTCAGTGTTCTACCATCCTCTCTCTGTCTCTGTAGTCCTGACTGTCTGGACAGTTTCCTCATAGTCAGTGTTCTACCATCCTCTCTCTGTCTCTGTAGTCCTGACTGTCTGGACAGTTTCCTCATAGTCAGTGTTCTACCTTCCTCTCTCTGTCTCTGTAGTCCTGACAGTTTCCTCATAGTCAGTGTTCTACCTTCCTCTCTCTGTCTCTGTAGTCCTGACTGTCTGGACAGTTTCCTCATAGTCAGTGTTCTACCATCCTCTCTCTGTCTCTGTAGTCCTGACTGTCTGGACAGTTTCCTCATAGTCAGTGTTCTACCATCCTCTCTCTGTCTCTGTAGTCCTGACTGTCTGGACAGTTTCCTCATAGTCAGTGTTCTACCATCCTCTCTCTGTCTCTGTAGTCCTGACTGTCTAGACAGTTTCCTCATAGTCAGTGTTCTACCATCCTCTCTCTGTCTCTGTAGTCCTGACTGTTTCCTCATAGTCAGTGTTCTACCATCCTCTCTCTGTCTCTCTGTAGTCCTGACAGTTTCCTCATAGTCAGTGTTCTACCATCCTCTCTCTGTCTCTGTAGTCCTGACAGTCTGGACAGTTTCCTCATAGTCAGTGTTCTACCATCCTCTCTCTGTCTCTGTAGTCCTGACTGTCTGGACAGTTTCCTCATAGTCAGTGTTCTACCATCCTCTCTCTGTCTCTGTAGTCCTGACTGTTTCCTCATAGTCAGTGTTCTACCATCCTCTCTCTGTCTCTGTAGTCCTGACTGTCTGGACAGTTTCCTCATAGTCAGTGTTCTACCATCCTCTCTCTGTCTCTGTAGTCCTGACTGTTTCCTCATAGTCAGTGTTCTACCATCCTCTCTCTGTCTCTGTAGTCCTGACTGTCTGGACAGTTTCCTCATAGTCAGTGTTCTACCTTCCTCTCTCTGTCTCTGTAGTCCTGACAGTTTCCTCATAGTCAGTGTTCTACCATCCTCTCTCTGTCTCTGTAGTCCTGACTGTCTGGACAGTTTCCTCATAGTCAGTGTTCTACCATCCTCTCTCTCTCTCTGTAGTCCTGACAGTTTCCTCATAGTCAGTGTTCTACCATCCTCTCTCTGTCTCTGTAGTCCTGACAGTTTCCTCATAGTCAGTGTTCTACCTTCCTCTCTCTGTCTCTGTAGTCCTGACTGTCTGGACAGTTTCCTCATAGTCAGTGTTCTACCATCCTCTCTCTGTCTCTGTAGTCCTGACTGTCTGGACAGTTTCCTCATAGTCAGTGTTCTACCATCCTCTCTCTGTCTCTGTAGTCCTGACTGTTTCCTCATAGTCAGTGTTCTACCATCCTCTCTCTGTCTCTCTGTAGTCCTGACAGTTTCCTCATAGTCAGTGTTCTACCATCCTCTCTCTGTCTCTGTAGTCCTGACAGTCTGGACAGTTTCCTCATAGTCAGTGTTCTACCATCCTCTCTCTGTCTCTGTAGTCCTGACTGTCTGGACAGTTTCCTCATAGTCAGTGTTCTACCATCCTCTCTCTGTCTCTGTAGTCCTGACTGTCTGGACAGTTTCCTCATAGTCAGTGTTCTACCTTCCTCTCTCTGTCTCTGTAGTCCTGACAGTTTCCTCATAGTCAGTGTTCTACCATCCTCTCTCTGTCTCTGTAGTCCTGACTGTCTGGACAGTTTCCTCATAGTCAGTGTTCTACCATCCTCTCTCTCTCTCTGTAGTCCTGACAGTTTCCTCATAGTCAGTGTTCTACCATCCTCTCTCTCTCTCTGTAGTCCTGACAGTTTCCTCATAGTCAGTGTTCTACCATCCTCTCTCTGTCTCTGTAGTCCTGACAGTTTCCTCATAGTCAGTGTTCTACCTTCCTCTCTCTGTCTCTGTAGTCCTGACTGTCTGGACAGTTTCCTCATAGTCAGTGTTCTACCATCCTCTCTCTGTCTCTGTAGTCCTGACTGTCTGGACAGTTTCCTCATAGTCAGTGTTCTACCATCCTCTCTCTGTCTCTGTAGTCCTGACAGTTTCCTCATAGTCAGTGTTCTACCATCCTCTCTCTGTCTCTGTAGTCCTGACTGTCTGGACAGTTTCCTCATAGTCAGTGTTCTACCTTCCTCTCTCTGTCTCTGTAGTCCTGACTGTCTGGACAGTTTCCTCATAGTCAGTGTTCTACCTTCCTCTCTCTGTCTCTGTAGTCCTGACAGTTTCCTCATAGTCAGTGTTCTACCATCCTCTCTCTGTCTCTGTAGTCCTGACTGTCTGGACAGTTTCCTCATAGTCAGTGTTCTACCTTCCTCTCTCTGTCTCTGTAGTCCTGACAGTTTCCTCATAGTCAGTGTTCTACCATCCTCTCTCTGTCTCTGTAGTTCTGACAGTTTCCTCATAGTCAGTGTTCTACCTTCCTCTCTCTGTCTCTGTAGTCCTGACAGTTTCCTCATAGTCAGTGTTCTACCTTCCTCTCTCTGTCTCTGTAGTCCTGACAGTTTCCTCATAGTCAGTGTTCTACCTTCCTCTCTCTGTCTCTGTAGTCCTGACAGTTTCCTCATAGTCAGTGTTCTACCTTCCTCTCTCTGTCTCTGTAGTCCTGACAGTTTCCTCATAGTCAGTGTTCTTCCATCCTCTCTCTGTCTCTGTAGTCCTGACAGTTTCCTCATAGTCAGTGTTCTTCCATCCTCTCTCTGTCTCTGTAGTCCTGACAGTTTCCTCATAGTCAGTGTTCTACCATCCTCTCTCTGTCTCTGTAGTCCTGACAGTTTCCTCATAGTCAGTGTTCTACCTTCCTCTCTCTGTCTCTGTAGTCCTGACAGTTTCCTCATAGTCAGTGTTCTACCTTCCTCTCTCTGTCTCTGTAGTCCTGACAGTTTCCTCATAGTCAGTGTCCTACCTTCCTCTCTCTGTCTCTGTAGTCCTGACAGTTTCCTCATAGTCAGTGTTCTACCATCCTCTCTCTGTCTCTGTAGTCCTGACAGTTTCCTCATAGTCAGTGTTCCACCTCATTGTTGAGGAATGTGTCTGTTCTTAAATTGCTTGTAATATTGTATGTTATGTAAACTGTTTGATCTGCATTTATCGATTTACATTTGGTCTAATACATGTATCCAATACTGACTAGTCTATTTATCCATTAGGTCTATTACATGTATCCTATACTGACTAGTCTAATACATGTATCCTATCCTGACTAGTCTATTTATCTATTAGGTCTATTACATGTATCCTATACTGACTAGTCTGGATTAAACCTCATAGGCAGACCGTTTTATCATTTGGAGATTTCATTCAGGTCTCTCTGTTTAACTAAATAATCTGTTTTTCTTTGGCAGGAGAGATACCAGACCCAGTGACGCCCACACCAGCGAGACAACATCACTGCTCCCACTGTGGAAAGAGTTTTAGTTGGTTAGGGTACCTAAAACAGCATGAGAGAAAACACACAGGAGAAAAGCCTTTCCAATGTTCCCAGTGTGGAAAGAGATTTACCTGGTTAGGAAGCCTAAGGGAGCATAAGAGAATACACTCTGGAGAGAAACCGTTCCACTGTTCCCAGTGTGGAATGACTTTCGCCTGGTTAGGGAGCCTGAAAACCCATGAGAGTTCACACACAGGGAAAAACCTTTCCAATGTTCCCAATGTGGAAAGCGTTTTACCCAATTAAGGAGGCTGAAGGAGCATGAGAAGATACACACAGGGGAAAAGCCTTTCCAATGCTCCCTGTGCGGAAAGAGTTTTACCAAGTTAGGGGCCCTGAAGGAGCATGAAAAGATACACACAGGGGGAAAGCCTTTCCAATGCTCCCTTTGTGGAAAGAATTTTACCCGCTTAGGGAACCTAAAAGAGCATGAGACAAAACACACACAAGAAAAGCCCTACCAATGCTCCCTGTGCGGAAAGAGTTTTACCAAGTTAGGGGCCCTGAATAGGCATGACAGGACACACACAGGAGGGGATAAGACGTACTACTGCTCCCTGTGTGGAAAGACATTTAACCGATTAAGACATCTGAATAAGCATGAAAGAATACATACACAGGAGGAGAAGACATACCACTGCTCTCATTGTGGAAAGACATTTTCCCAGTCAGAGGACCTGAAATCACATGAGAGAATAGAGAGACTGTGTTCTGACTTAAGTTTTTGACTGAGAATTTAGGTTTTTGTTTATGCCAAATGAAATCATATTGTTTATGAAATCATTAAAAATATGCCATCTTTAGAAAATATTCATCTGGAGACCTGATCTAAAATCAGATTAAACACAATTTTTATTTTGTTTTGATTATGAACTTTAATGGATACAACTATAAACCCTCTGTTGTTCATTATAATTTGGGGATATTATTATATAGATGAATGGAGTTTTGGATTTCTTGATTCTAACCTTAAACCTCTTGGATTTGATGTGATCTGGCTTTTCGCTAAATGAATTTGATTTGAATACATGATTTAGATATTGCACCATGTAAATTATTGAATAAATGAATAGAATGAGCATTTCTTGATTTTGAACTTTGAAACCTCTTGAATTCAGTCGTTTTGTTTCATTGAGTTGATATGTGATATGTGATGGCGTTTTTATAAAAACATTGATTGTTGTTGATGTGAAAAACACGAGTGTTCCCATCAATGTTATTCCACTATGTAGAAGCAGTATAGAGCTAGTTGTTTATTTTGATATTATCTGTTGACTGAATTAATCAGAATTGGCATAGAATACAGATGTGTAGTAGATGTGAAGTTTATATTAAAATTCTCACTCATCAAAAGTTCATTGATGAACCAAAGCTTCTCTTTGTAAGTCTCAATATAATATTAAACGTTTGAAAGAAACTGTCTGAAAATCAAATATTTTCCTCAACTGAGTTACCCACTCCAGACAACAGATGGCGATGTTTCTTGCGTGACGTATAATGTAATGGACGGGACGCTTCTTTGTAATAATAAAATAAAAAATGCTTTTTGGTCTTAATTTATTTAGTACCAATACTCCCTTTACCCTGTCTAACTAGTACCAATACCCTGTCTAACTAGTACCAATACTCCCTTTACCCTGTCTAACTAGTACCAATACTCCCTTTACCCTGTCTAACTAGTACCAATACTCCCTTTACCCTCTCTAACTACTACCAATACTCCCTTTACCCTGTCTGACTAGTACCAATACTCCCTTTACCCTGTCTAACTAGTACCAATACCCTGTCTAACTAGTACCAATACTCCCTTTACCCTGTCTAACTAGTACCAATACTCCCTTTACCCTGTCTAACTAGTACCAATACCCTGTCTAACTAGTACCAATACCCTGTCTAACTAGTACCAATACTCCCTTTACCCTGTCTAACTAGTACCAATATTCCCTTTACCCTGTCTAACTAGTACCAATACCCTGTCTAACTAGTACCAATACTCCCTTTACCCTGTCTAACTAGTACCAATACTCCCTTTACCCTGTCTGACTAGTACCAATACTCCCTTTACCCTGTCTGACTAGTACCAATACTCCCTTTACCCTGTCTAATTAGTACCAATACCCTGTCTAACTAGTACCAATACTCCCTTTACCCTGTCTAACTAGTACCAATACTCCCTTTACCCTGTCTGACTAGTACCAATACTCATTTTACCCTGTCTAACTAGTACCAATACTCCCTTTACCCTGTCTAACTAGTACCAATACTCATTTTACCCTGTCTAACTAGTACCAATACTCCCTTTACCCTGTCTAACTAGTACCAATACCCTGTCTAACTAGTACCAATACTCCCTTTACCCTGTCTGACTAGTACCAATACTCCCTTTACCCTGTCTAACTAGTACCAATACTCCCTTTACCCTGTCTAACTAGTACCAATACTCCCTTTACCCTGTCTAACTAGTACAAATACTCCCTTTACCCTGTCTAACTAGTACCAATACTCCCTTTACCCTGTCTAACTAGTACCAATACTCCCTTTACCCTGTCTAACTAGTACCAATACTCCCTTTACCCTGTCTAACTAGTACCAATACTCCCTTTACCCTGTCTGACTAGTACCAATACTCCTTTTACCCTGTCTAACTAGTACCAACACTCCCTTTACCCTGTCTAACTAGTACCAATACTCCTTTTACCCTGTCTAACTAGTACCAATACTCCCTTTACCCTGTCTAACTAGTACCAATACCCTGTCTAACTAGTACCAATACTCCCTTTACCCTGTCTGACTAGTACCAACACTCCCTTTACCCTGTCTAACTAGTACCAATACTCCCTTTACCCTGTCTAACTAGTACCAATACTCCCTTTACCCTGTCTAACTAGTACCAATACTCCCTTTACCCTGTCTAACTAGTACCAATACTCCCTTTACCCTGTCTAACTAGTACCAATACCCTGTCTAACTAGTACCAATACCCTGTCTAACTAGTACCAATACCCTGTCTAACTAGTACCAATACCCTGTCTAACTAGTACCAATACTCCCTTTGCTGACAGCTGGAGCAGAACATCCTTTATTTGGAGCATGAGTTTTTAATTTACAATGATAAATAAGCCTACATCAAGATAAGAAGCTAATATGAAGTTAACAAGTTGATGATATTTCACTTAGCTATAGTATGTATAGTTGACTAGATAGCTAGCTAACAAGCTGCTCATTAGTCTATACACTGTGGCCTGCTGCAGATAGCTAGCTAACAAGCAACTCATTAGTCTATACACTGTGGCCTGCTGCAGATAGCTAGCTAACAAGCAGCTCATTAGTCTATACACTGTGGCCTGCTGCAGATAGCTAGCTAACAATCAGCTCATTAGTCTACACACAGTGGCCTGCTGCAGATAGCTAGCTAACAATCAGCTCATTAGTCTACACACTGTGGCCTGCTGCAGATAGCTAGCTAACAATCAGCTCATTAGTCTACACACTGTGGCCTACTGAAGATAGCTAGCTAACAATCAGCTCATTAGTCTACACACAGTGGCCTGCTGCAGATAGCTAGCTAACAATCAGCTCATTAGTCTACACACTGTGGCCTACTGAAGATAGCTAGCTAACAAGCAGCTCATCAGTCTACACACTGTGGCCTGCTGCAGATAGCTAGCTAACAATCAGCTCATTAGTCTACACACTGTGGCCTACTGCAGATAGCTAGCTAACAAGCAGCTCATTAGTCTATACACTGTGGCCTGCTGCAGATAGCTAGCTAACAAGCAGCTCATCAGTCTACACACTGTGGCCTGCTGCAGATAGCTAGCTAGCTCACAATACAGCGTTTAACATTTCCCAAAGGTATTTACTTACTGTATAGGTTCACTCCTACGCCCACGACATGAACACCATGCTGTACATGACGACTGGCAGTTTGCACCTGCCGCTGTCTGCCTGGGATCGAAGGGTCCCTGGTATTGTCCTTAATTAAGCTAAGATAAATTAGCATATACACACACACAGTCAATGTCAAAATTAATTATTATATCAGCATCTTGTATTTATTTACGGAAGCCTATTAGCTGTTACCAAGGCAACAGCTGCTGGGGTCCAGCAACATAAGACCGTTCCATTTCCTGACATCTTACGCCACACATTCAGTGTTGTTCCCTCAGGCCACCACTCCACCGCCACATATTTACAATGCCACGTCCATGTGTATTTATTAAGGATCCCCATTAGTTCTGCCAAGGTAGAAACGACTCTTATCTTGGGGTCCAGCAAAAATGAAGGCAGTTATACCATTTTTATTTTATTTTAAACAATGCATTCATTACAGATTTCACAACACACTATGTGTGCGCCCTCTGGCTACTACACTACAACACAAAATCCATGTGTTTGTGTATATAGTGCGTATGTTATCGTGTATGCATGTGTCTCTTTTCACAGTCCCCACTGTTCCATAAGGTGTATTTTCATCAGTTTAAAAAAATCTTATTTTACTGCTTACATGACTTACCTGATGTGAAATATACTGTCGTTCCATGTCGTCATGTCTCTATGTAGTACTGTGCGCCTCCCATAGTCTGTTCGGGACTTGGGAACTGTGAAGAGACCTCTTGTGGCATGTCTTGTGGGGTATGGGTGGGTGTCTGAGCTGTGTGCCAGTAGTTCAAACAGACAGCTCGGTGCTTTAAACACCTCTCATAAATACAAGTAGTGATAAAGTCGATCTCTCCTCCACTTTGAGCCAGGAGAGAATGACATGCATGTTATTAATGTTAGCTCTCTGTGTTCATCCAAGGGCCAGCCGTTCCGCCCAGTTCTGAGCCAATTGCAATTTTCCTGAGTCCTTTTTTTGTGGCACCTGACCACACGACTGAACAGTAGTCCAGGGGCGACAAAACTAGGGCCGGTTGGTCCTGCCTTGTTGATAGTTTTGTTAAGAAGGTAGAGCATCACTGTTGTATCAACATGTTTTGACCATGACAGTTTACAATCCAGGGTTACACCAAGCAGTTTAGTCACCTCAACTTGCTCAATTTCCACATTATTCCTTACACGATTTGGGAATGATTTGTCCCAAATAAGCTTTTAGTTGTAGAAATATTTAGGACCAATTTATTCAATCTGAATGTAACTGCAGTTCTTCGTTAAGTTTTGCAGGTCGGCCGATTAATTGGGGCCGATTTCAAGTTTTCATCACAATCGGTAATCGGCCTTCTTGGAAGCAGATTGTGGCCGATTACATTGCACTCCACGAGGAGACTGTGTGGCAGACTGACCACCTGTTACGTGAGTGCAGCATCATAAGGACCTTGTGGCTGCAAGGAGCCATGGTAAGTTGCTAGCTAGCATTAAACTCATCAATCTTCACATAATCACTAATTAACTACACATGGTTGATGATATTACTAGGTTAACTAGCGTGTCCTGCATTGCATATAATCAATGCGGTGCCTGTTAATTTATAATCGAATCACAGCCTACTTCAATTTCGCCAAACGGGTGATGATTTAACAAAAGCACATTCACGAAAAAAGCACAATCATTGCACAAATGTACCTAACCATAAACATCAATGCCTTTTTTAAATTCAACACTCAGAAGTATATTTTTTTAAACCTGCATATTTAGTTAAAAGAAATTCATGTTAGCAGGCAATATTAACTAAATTGTAACTTCTCTTGCGTTCAGTGCAAGCAGAGTCAGGGTACATGCAGCAGTTTGGGCCGCCTGGCTCGTTGCGAACTGCGTGAAGACCATTTGTTCCTAACAAAGACCGTAATTAATTTGCCAGAATATTAAATAACTATGACATAACATTGAAGGTTGTGCAATGTAACAACAATATTTCGACTTGACCATATTAATGACCAAATGCTTGTATTTCTGTGTGTTTATTATAATTAAGTCTATTATTTGATAGAGCAGTCTGACTGAGCAGTGGTAGGTAGCAGTAGGCCCATAAGCATTCATTCAAACAGCACTTTACTGCGTTTGCCAGCAGCTCTTAGCACTGTTTATGACTTCAAGCCTATCAATTCCAGAGATTAGGCTGGCAATACTAAAGTGCCTGTAAGAATATCCAATAGTTAAAGGTATATGAAATACAAATGGCATAGAGAGAAATAGTCAACCCATCATAATTCCTATAACTACAGCATAAAACTTCTTACCTGGGAATATTAAAGACTCATGTTAAAAGGAACCACCAGCTTTCATATGTTCTCATGTTCTGAGCAAGGAACTTAAATGTTAGCTTTCTTACATGGCACATATTGCACTTTTACTTTCTTCTCCAACACTTTGTTTTTGCATTATGTAAAACAAATTGAAAATTTTCATAATTTATTTGAGACCAAATTGATGTTATGTGTCATTATTTGGTCCTCCATGAATCGGTATCGGTGTTGAAAAATCATAAATCGGTCGACCTCTATTTTTCAGTCATGACAAATCTCATGTATCCTATGGAGGAGAGAAGGGTAACGGTCATTGTTTCAGTCACTGATACGGTTGTATAGCCGTAGATTAGGGTGAGGAATGTGGGCCGAGGTCAGATGAAGTGAGAAGGAACAGTCACCACTTAAGTTATTGCCTAGCAACAGAGATATAATTGGCTGTCCAGAGATGAAGTTCCTGCCTAGCAATAGAGATGTAATTGGCTGTCCAGAGGTGCAAGGAGGCCCAAGGTCCAGCTGGAAGAAGAGTGTAATTCTATGTGCCTCTGTGTAAACAGCTGTTTGACCCAGTGGGTAAATAAACTTGGTTTGAGCTTTTTGACTAGTTCTCCGTTTGTTTGTTTTCCCCTTCGTTTGTCAGAACACCAGAACACTAGAACACTAGGGAACACCAGAACACCAGAACACTAGGGAACACTAGAACACCAGAACACTAGAACACTAGGGAACACTAGAACACTAGAACACTAGGGAACACTAGAACACCAGAACACTAGAACACCAGGGAACACTACATTAGCAGCTCATTTCAGTTCGCTATAGGAATTTTGTATGCAGGCTAACATTTTCCATAATATATTTACTTACCTGAATAGGTTCTCCCACTGCCTCCGTTCTCTGGGGTCCTTAGAAAACATGAAATAATGGGCAGTCTTCCCGAAGTTTTCCGGCGATGGCGAAACGCAGCCAGTCATGATTGGAGGACTTCTAACAGACTGTTCCAACATGGCGCCTGGTGCGGTCGCTAGGTGATTTGTGACGCAAACGCAAACTCTCTTTATGTAGATGTTGAAAACACCTTGCTGTGAGGGCAATGCAATGGGCGTCTACTTTGAAGAATCCAAAATATAACATATTTTGATTTGTTCAGCACGTTTTTGCTTACTACATGATTCCATATGTGTTATTTCATAGTGTTGATGTCTTCACTAATATTCTAGAATGTAGAAAATAGTAAAAATAAAGAAAAACCCTTGAATGAGTAGGTGTTCTAAAACTTTTGACTGGTAATGTACATCAAGCTGCCTCACACAACAGAAATGTATAGACTAGAGTCCTGTTACTATACTGTGGTACTGTATAGACTAGAGGGCTGTTACTATACTGTGGTACTGTATAGACTATAGACTAGAGTCCTGTTACTATACTGTGGTACTGTATAGACTAGAGTCCTGTTACTATACTGTGGTACTGTATAGACTAGAGTCCTGTTACTATACTGTGGTACTGTATTGACTAGAGTCCTGTTACTATACTGTGGTGCTGTATAGACTAGAGTCCTGTTACTCTACTGTGGTACTGTATAGACTAGAGTCCTGTTACTATACTGTGGTACTGTATAGACTAGAGTCCTGTTACTATACTGTGGTACTGTATAGACTAGAGTCCTGTTACTATACTGTGGTACTGTATAGACTATAGACTAGAGTCCTGTTACTATACTGTGGTACTGTATAGACTAGAGTCCTGTTACTATACTGTGGTACTGTATAGACTAGAGTCCTGTTACTATACTGTGGTGCTGTATAGACTAGAGTCCTGTTACTATACTGTGGTACTGTATAGACTATAGACTAGAGTCCTGTTACTATACTGTGGTACTGTATAGACTAGAGTCCTGTTACTATACTGTGGTACTGTATAGACTAGAGTCCTGTTACTATACTGTGGTACTGTATAGACTAGAGTCCTGTTACTATACTGTGGTGCTGTATAGACTAGAGTCCTGTTACTATACTGTGGTACTGTATAGACTATAGACTAGAGTCCTGTCACTATACTGTGGTGCTGTATAGACTAGAGTCCTGTTACTATACTGTGGTACTGTATAGACTATAGACTAGAGTCCTGTCACTATACTGTGGTACTGTATAGACTAGAGTCCTGTTACTATACTGTGGTACTGTATAGACTATAGACTAGAGTCCTGTTACTATACTGTGGTACTGTATAGACTAGAGTCCTGTTACTATACTGTGGTACTGTATAGACTAGAGTCCTGTTACTATACTGTGGTACTGTATAGACTAGAGTCCTGTTACTATACTGTGGTACTGTATAGACTAGAGTCCTGTTACTATACTGTGGTACTGTATAGACTATAGACTAGAGTCCTGTTACTATACTGTGGTACTGTATAGACTAGAGTACTGTTACTATACTGTGGTACTGTATAGACTAGAGTCCTGTTACTATACTGTGGTACTGTATAGACTAGAGTCCTGTTACTATACTGTGGTACTGTATAGACTATAGACTAGAGTCCTGTTACTATACTGTGGTACTGTATAGACTAGAGTCCTGTTACTATACTGTGGTATTGTATAGACTAGAGTCCTGTTACTATACTGTGGTACTGTATAGACTAGAGTCATGTTACTATACTGTGGTACTGTATAGACTAGAGTCCTGTTACTATACTGTGGTACTGTATAGACTATAGACTAGAGTCCTGTTACTATACTGTGGTACTGTATAGACTAGAGTCCTGTTACTATACTGTGGTACTGTATAGACTATAGACTAGAGTCCTGTTACTATACTGTGGTACTGTATAGACTATAGACTAGAGCCCTGTTACTATAATGTGGTACTGTATAGACTATAGACTAGAGCCCTGTTACTATACTGTGGTACTGTATAGACTAGAGTCCTGTTACTATACTGTGGCACTGTATAGACTAGAGTCCTGTTACTATACTGTGGTACTGTATAGACTATAGACTAGAGTCATGTTACTATACTGTGGTACTGTATAGACTAGAGCCCTGTTACTATACTGTGGTACTGTATAGACTAGAGTCCTGTTACTATACTGTGGTGCTGTATAGACTAGAGTCCTGTTACTATACTGTGGTACTGTATAGACTAGAGTCCTGTTACTATACTGTGGTACTGTATAGACTAGAGTCCTGTTACTATACTGTGGTACTGTATAGACTAGAGTCCTGTTACTATACTGTGGTACTGTATAGACTAGAGTCCTGTTACTATACTGTGGTACTGTATAGACTAGAGTCCTGTTACTATACTGTGGTACTGTATAGACTATAGACTAGAGTCCTGTTACTATACTGTGGTACTGTATAGACTATAGACTAGAGTCCTGTTACTATACTGTGGTACTGTATAGACTATAGACTAGAGTCCTGTTACTATACTGTGGTACTGTATAGACTAGAGTCCTGTTACTATACTGTGGTACTGTATAGACTAGAGTCCTGTTACTATACTGTGGTACTGTATAGACTAGAGTCCTGTTACTATACTGTGGTACTGTATAGACTAGAGTCCTGTTACTATACTGTGGTACTGTATAGACTATAGACTAGAGTCCTGTTACTATACTGTGGTACTGTATAGACTAGAGCCCTGTTACTATAATGTGGTACTGTATAGACTAGAGTCCTGTTACTATACTGTGGTACTGTATAGACTAGAGTCCTGTTACTATACTGTGGTACTGTATAGACTATAGACTAGAGTCCTGTTACTATACTGTGGTACTGTATAGACTAGAGTCCTGTTACTATACTGTGGTACTGTATAGACTAGAGTCCTGTTACTATACTGTGGTACTGTATAGACTAGAGTCCTGTTACTATACTGTGGTACTGTATAGACTAGAGTACTGTTACTATACTGTGGTACTGTATAGACTATAGACTAGAGTCCTGTTACTATACTGTGGTACTGTATAGACTAGAGTCCTGTTACTATACTGTGGTACTGTATAGACTAGAGTCCTGTTACTATACTGTGGTACTGTATAGACTAGAGTCCTGTTACTATACTGTGGTACTGTATAGACTAGAGTCCTGTTACTATACTGTGGTACTGTATAGACTAGAGTCCTGTTACCATACTGTGGTACTGTATAGACTAGAGTCCTGTTACTATACTGTGGTGCTGTATAGACTAGAGTCATGTTACTATACTGTGGTACTGTATAGACTATAGACTAGAGTCCTGTTACTATACTGTGGTACTGTATAGACTATAGACTAGAGTCCTGTTACTATACTGTGGTACTGTATAGACTAGAGTCCTGTTACTATACTGTGGTACTGTATAGACTAGAGTCCTGTTACTATACTGTGGTACTGTATAGACTAGAGTCCTGTTACTATACTGTGGTACTGTATAGACTATAGACTAGAGTCCTGTTACTATACTGTGGTACTGTATAGACTATAGACTAGAGTCCTGTTACTATACTGTGGTACTGTATAGACTATAGACTAGAGTCCTGTTACTATACTGTGGTACTGTATAGACTAGAGTCCTGTTACTATACTGTGGTACTGTATAGACTAGAGTCCTGTTACTATACTGTGGTACTGTATAGACTAGAGTCCTGTTACTATACTGTGGTACTGTATAGACTAGAGTACTGTTACTATACTGTGGTACTGTATAGACTATAGACTAGAGTCCTGTTACTATACTGTGGTACTGTATAGACTAGTCCTGTTACTATACTGTGGTACTGTATAGACTAGAGTCCTGTTACTATACTGTGGTACTGTATAGACTAGAGTCCTGTTACTATACTGTGGTACTGTATAGACTAGAGTCCTGTTACTATACTGTGGTACTGTATAGACTATAGACTAGAGTCCTGTTACTATACTGTGGTACTGTATAGACTAGAGCCCTGTTACTATACTGTGGTACTGTATAGACTAGAGTCCTGTTACTATACTGTGGTACTGTATAGACTATAGACTAGAGTCCTGTTACTATACTGTGGTACTGTATAGACTATAGACTAGAGTCCTGTTACTATACTGTGGTACTGTATAGACTATAGACTAGAGTCCTGTTACTATACTGTGGTACTGTATAGACTATAGACTAGAGTCCTGTTACTATACTGTGGTACTGTATAGACTAGAGTCCTGTTACTATACTGTGGTACTGTATAGACTAGAGTCCTGTTACTATACTGTGGTACTGTATAGACTATAGACTAGAGTCCTGTTACTATACTGTGGTACTGTATAGACTAGAGCCCTGTTACTATACTGTGGTACTGTATAGACTAGAGTCCTGTTACTATACTGTGGTACTGTATAGACTATAGACTAGAGTCCTGTTACTATACTGTGGTACCGTATAGACTATAGACTAGAGTCCTGTTACTATACTGTGGTACTGTATAGACTCGAGTCCTGTTACTATACTGTGGTACTGTATAGACTATAGACTAGAGTCCTGTTACTATACTGTGGTACTGTATAGACTAGAGTCCTGTTACTATACTGTGGTACTGTATAGACTATAGACTAGAGTCCTGTTACTATACTGTGGTACTGTATAGACCATAGACTAGAGTCCTGTTACTATACTGTGGTACTGTATAGACCATAGACTAGAGTCCTGTTACTATACTGTGGTACTGTATAGACTAGAGTCCTGTTACTATACTGTGGTACTGTATAGACTAGAGTCCTGTTACTATACTGTGGTACTGTATAGACTAGAGTCCTGTTACTATACTGTGGTACTGTATAGACTAGAGTCCTGTTACTATACTGTGGTACTGTATAGACTATAGACTAGAGTCCTGTTACTATACTGTGGTACTGTATAGACTAGAGTCCTGTTACTATACTGTGGTACTGTATAGACTAGAGTCCTGTTACTATACTGTGGTACTGTATAGACCATAGACTAGAGTCCTGTTACTATACTGTGGTACTGTATAGACTATAGACTAGAGTCCTGTTACTATACTGTGGTACTGTATAGACTAGAGTCCTGTTACTATACTGTGGTACTGTATAGACTAGAGTCCTGTTACTATACTGTGGTACTGTATAGACTAGAGTCCTGTTACTATACTGTGGTACTGTATAGACTAGAGTCCTGTTACTATACTGTGGTACTGTATAGACTATAGACTAGAGTCCTGTTACTATACTGTGGTACTGTATAGACTAGAGTCCTGTTACTATACTGTGGTACTGTATAGACTAGAGTCCTGTTACTATACTGTGGTACTGTATAGACTAGAGTCCTGTTACTATACTGTGGTACTGTATAGACTAGAGTCCTGTCACTATACTGTGGTACTGTATAGACTAGAGTCCTGTTACTATACTGTGGTACTGTATAGACTAGAGTCCTGTTACTATACTGTGGTACTGTATAGACTAGAGTCCTGTTACTATACTGTGGTACTGTATAGACTAGAGTCCTGTTACTATACTGTGGTACTGTATAGACTAGAGTCCTGTTACTATACTGTGGTACTGTATAGACTATAGACTAGAGTCCTGTTACTATACTGTGGTACTGTATAGACTAGAGTCCTGTTACTATACTGTGGTGCTGTATAGACTAGAGTCCTGTTACTATACTGTGGTACTGTATAGACTATAGACTAGAGTCCTGTTACTATACTGTGGTACTGTATAGACTATAGACTAGAGTCCTGTTACTATACTGTGGTACTGTATAGACTAGAGGGCTGTTACTATACTGTGGTACTGTACTGTATAGACTATAGACTAGAGTCCTGTTACTATACTGTGGTACTGTATAGACTAGAGTCCTGTTACTATACTGTGGTACTGTATAGACTAGAGTCCTGTCCAGGGGAAGTACTTGTACATCAAGCTGCCTCACACTACAGAAACAGGAAATAGGCTCCTGCTACTATTAGCCATTTTGGACAAGATATGCCATGTGCAAGGCTATGTACCTACTTATATAATTTACATTTAGCAATATCCAAATAATATAATGAACAACAGAGGGTTTATATTGTATCAAATTAATCAAAGCTCAAAGAAAACGAAATACACATCTACAAATATTTAATCTGATTTTGTCTCGAGATGAAAAAACAGGCCTATTTTTTGAATTATTTCATTTAAACAATATGATTTCATTTGGCATGAACATAAAACACAAATTCTCAGGTCAAAAACACAAGTCAGAACACAGCCTCTCTATTCTCTCATGTGATTTCAGGTCCTCTGCCCGGGAAAATGTCTTTCCACAATTAGAGCAGTGATATGTCTTTTCCTGTGTATGTATCCTCTGATGTGATTTCAGGCTCGCTAACTGAGTAAAACTCCTTCCACAGTGGGAGCATTGGTAGGGATTTTCTCCAGTGTGTATTCTCTCATGCCGTTTCAGGCCTTCTAACCACCTAAAACTATTTTCACAGTGGGAACAGCGGTAGGGCTTTTCTCCTGTGTGTATTCTCTCATGCCTTTTCAGGCCTTGTAACCACCTAAATGTCATTCCACATTGGGAGCAGTGGTAAGGCTTCTCTTCAGAGTGCGTTCTCTTGTGTATTTTCAGGTTCTCTAACTCTTTAAAACTCTTTTCACACTGGGAGCATTGAAAAGCATTTTCTCCTGTGTGTATCCTCTCATGCTCTTTTAGGTTCCGTGACTTAGTGAAACTCTTTCCACAGTGGGAGCAGTGGTGTGGTCTTGCTGGTTTGGACGTCTCTGGCTCTGGTTCCCCTGAAGGACTCTTCCCACTGTCAGAGTGAGAGTCTGGTCTCTCTCCTGCCAAAGACAGAGCATTTAGTTAAATACTAAACAAAGACCTAAATGAAATCGCCACATCATAAAACTGTCTTCCTATGAGGTTTAATTTAGACTGGGCCCCTCAATAACCTGAGGCCAGAACTGCAACAGTTTCCCCTGTGTTTCAAGAATGGTCCACCACCCAAAGGAGAATCCAGTCAATTTGACATTTACATTTGAGTGATTTAGCAGACTCTCTTATCCAGCTCCACTACAGTAGTGAGTCATTTAGCAGACTCTCTGATCCAGAGAAACTACAGTAGTGAGTCATTTAGACTCTCTTATCCAGAGTCACTACAGTAGTGAGTCATTTAGCAGACTCTCTGATCCAGAGTCACTACAGTAGTGAGTCATTTAGCAGACTCTCTTATCCAGAGCCACTACAGTAGTGAGTCATTTAGCAGACTCTCTGATCCAGAGTCACTACAGTAGTGAGTCATTTAGCAGACCCTCTTATCCAGAGCCACTTACAGTTAGTGCATTCATAGCTAGGTGGGACTACCACATATCACAAGTATTCGAAGTACACTTTTCCTCAATAAAGTAGCTATCAGCAAAGTCAGGGAGGGGGGGTCAAGCGCAATTGTGTTGGTTCAGGATTTATAAAATAATTATAATAAATTTGGGGATGAGGAATATTATTATTATTGTTTGTTTGTTGTACTTTTACACATTTTTCTCCCCAATTTTGTGATTTCCAATTGGTAGTTATAGTCTTGTCCCATCACTGCAACTCCCGTACGAACTCGGAGGAAGCGAAAGTTCGAGAGCCTCCGAAACACGACCCCGCCAAAGCCGCTTAACCCGGAATGCAGCTGCACCAATGGTGTCGGAGGAAAACACTGTTCAACTGGCGACCAGAGTCAGCATGCAGGCGCCTGGGTCCACCACAAGGAGTCGCTAGAGCACCATGGGACAATAAAATCCTGGCTGGCCAAACTCTCCCCTAACCCGGACGACGCTGGGCCAATTGTGCGCCGTCGTCATGGGTCTCCGGTGACACAGCCTGGGATCGAAACCGGGGCTCTAGTGATTGCCTCAAGCACTGCAATGCCTTAGACCGCTGCTCCACTAAGGTCCTATGCTAAATAATTACAACCGTTGTCTGCCCAGTTGATAATGACTTGCTGAAACTACAAACTACATACAATGCCTTCAGAAAGTATTCACACCCCTTGACTTATTACACACAAAAAATGTGTGGCTACATCTCAGACTGCTATGGAATGTTGAGTGGAAGCTTTACGTCATGTGGAATGACTAGCTAGTTTAGTCCAGGGCTGGACGGAATGGAAGGTATAAGGTCTGATGTGATTGGGTGCTGCTAAAATTGATTCATAGTTTTGGTTGGTTGGTTCAGCATTGTAATTCTATGGTTGCGCGTCCTTACTAAATATTGACAGGAGCGCTACAATAACAAAATCACCGCTGTTTAACATGGTACTTACTGTATGTGCCGGTGTTCATTAGATCTCCAGCCTGTTCTTCCTCTTCTTCCAATGTGACCGTCATCTCCGCCACGCCAAAACAGTCTTCCTCTTCTTTCACTGCGACAGTCATCTCCCTCACGCCAAAACAGTCTTCCTCTTCTTTCACTGCGACAGTCATCTCCCCCTCTTCAACCCCCAAAACTCCATCCTCCTCTTCTTTCACAGTAACATCATCCTCTTCTTCTTTCACTCTGTAAGCTTCTTCCTCTTTTTCTTTCACTGGTAGAGCCTCCTCTTCCTCCTCTTTTAAGAGAGTTCCTTTCTCCATCCAACAGACCTCCTCTTTAGCAGGGGGGAGTAGCTTCGTGAACTAATGGTCGGGGACGTTAGCTAGCTAGTTAGCATTAGCGACGAGACTAGTGCTAACTTAACCAGCCAGCTAGCTGACTAACAACGTCAATATGAAATTAAATGGGGTAGCTGAATGTGTTCTTTTTACGTGTAGAAGTGTATTTAAAACATAGCGGCATATAAACAACGAAATTGTCCCAAAGATCTTAAATGTTCCGACTTTGTTGTCAAGCGAGCTACCGAGATGGCTGCAGTTGTTGAAGAAGCGTTCCGTCCACTAGATTATACGTCACAGTAGCAGCGTGGCCTAAAATACACATATCGCCATCCGCTGTCTGGAGTGGGTAAAGCAGTTGAGTAAAATGTTTTGGGGGAAATGTTTCTCGACCATTAAATAATATACCGTGTCAACAACACAACCAGTCTTATACAATGGGTGGGGTGAAAAATGACATCTGAACTGAGCTTTTCGTCTATTCTGTGGCAGTACACTGGAACTGAAGTAGTTAGTCAAAATCAGCGTGGTTTTCAGAGCACAAACAGAAACATAACACATGGTCAAGTAATTTTATACACATGAATTAGATAGTTACGATTGACTAGTGAAGCGACAATGTACATTCAAGTAAAACAGTCCAATGTTGCAGTTAGTTAACAAGCTAATAGCTAGTTAGCTAATATGAACTATGCATGGCTGTAACACAATCAAAACAAGTCATCAAAAATCTAGCACTTGCATACATATTTACAACCAAAGGAACACTTTCACTTTATACCTCATCAGATATATTATATAGCTAGTTATGTCTTACCGTCTCAGCAGAATAAATGCTAATTCTGGATCACTTTAACTCCCTCTGTTCTCTCTACTTTGTGTAGGGAAATCTGAGGTTCACTCTCTCCTCCTGGCCCGGACTCTATTACTGCTGCTGGGTCAGGTAGTTTGCCATGTTTTCTGTCTGTAAACTACCAATGATGGTTACTTATGTAACCGGGGCGGCAGGGTAGCCTAGTGGTTAGAGTGATGGACTAGTAACCATCTAGTTACTAGTAATGGACTAGTAACTGACATGACCCTCCAACATGACAATGCCTGGACCAGACCCGCTTGATTTTCTGCAAGACAGGAATGTCAGTGGCCAGAGAAGAGCCTGGATCTCAATCCCATTGAGCACGTCTGGGACCTGTTGGATCAGAGGCTAGGGCCATTCCCCCAGAAATGTCCGGGAACTTGCAGGTGCCTTGGTGGAAGAGGCACTGCTGGTGGCCACACTAGATACTGACTGTTACTTTTGATTTTGACCCCCCCCCCCCGTTGTTCAGGGACACACTATTGCATTTCCGTTAGTCACATGTCTGTGGAACTTGTCTCACTTTATGTCTCAGTTGTTGAATGTGTGTTTATACAAATATTTACACATGTTAAGTTTTCTGAAAATAAACGCAGTTGACTGTGAGAGGACGTTTCTTTATTTTGCCTCACTACCTCGGCACTGGATTGGTTCATTTGTTTTTGCAAATCAAATCAAGTTGTATTTATACAGCACATTTCAGACATGGATGCAACACAACGGCTTCACAGGAAAAGACAAATAAAAAAAACACAAACATAACAATAAAACCTGAAAGACTAATGAGCATTCTAAGAAAATGGCATTGAATAAAATAGTAAGAAATCAAATCAAATCAAATGTATTTATATATTTTATATAAAGTAATCCTTCTCACCCCCCCCCCCCCCCCCCCCTTAAATGATTTAGATGCACTATTGTAAAGTGGCTGTTCCACTGGATGTCATAAGGTGAATTCACCAATTTGTAAGTCGCTCTGGATAAGAGCGTCTGCCAAATGACTTAAATGTAAATGTAATGATATAGCCCTTCGTACATCAGCTGATATCTCAAAGTGCTGTACAGAAACCCAGCCAAAAACCCCAAACAGCAAGCAATGCAGGTGTAGAAGAACAGATATCCAGTCCGAAATATAAGCTTGTTATACATCGTTGTTTGTAAATAATAGTATAACTATAATAATATAATATAATTATATATAATATAATATATTGTTTGTATAAAATATTATAGTATAATATAATTGCACCAAGAAATAGTCAGTTGGCTGCATAAATAATTGTGATTACAAAATGTGACATAAATTGTAAATATCAAAACCAAATGTTCACCCCTTTGTTAATATGTATTGGCAATAATTAACTTAAGGGTGAGGCATGGAATAACATGAGAAATATGAAGTGATTTGAGTCATGCTTCTTCTGTAGTGGAATAAAGACAATTAGCACTTGAATGTAGTAAAGAAATACTGGAGTGATGTAGATTGTTAATAAAACTGTTCATTGTTAATAAAACTGTTCATTGTTAATAAAACTGGAGTGATGTCAGAATGTTAATAAAACTGTTCATTGTCAATAAAACGGTTCATTGTTAATAAAACTATTCATTGTTAATAAAACGGTTCATTGTTAATAAAAATGTTCATTGTTAATAAAACTATTCATTGTTAATAAAATTGTCCACTGTTAATAAAACTGGAGTGATTGTTAATAAAACTGTTCATTGTTAATAAAACTGGAGTGATGTCAGATTGTTAATAAAACTGTTCATTGTTAATAAAACTGTTCATTGTTAATAAAACTATTCATTGTTAATAAAACTGTCAACTGTTAATAAAACTGGAGTGATTGTTAATAAAACTGTTCATTGTTAATAAAACTATTCATTGTTAATAAAACTGGAGTGATTGTTAATAAAACTGTTCATTGTTAATAAAACTATTCATTGTTAATAAAACTGGAGTGATGTATGATTGTTAATAAAACGGTTCATAGACCCATTTTTGTATACTGCGTCCAGTTCTATAAGCTGCAAATAGGTTGAAATTAAGTTGTTTGAAACAACGACTTGAAATATAGGTATTTTCAACGTTCAACCAAAACCGAACGTAGTCTTGACGTCATTATATAGTTTTTTCAAAGATATGAAAAATACTTATTTTCAACGACCTAAAAGAAGAAAAAAATCGTCTCTCAACTAAAACTGAATGTTGGACGTCGGACAAATGTTATTGAAAAGATGACTATGCAGCCCAATGTCGAAACAGTTTTAATGGGTCCAAATCAATAACCAATACGCATAAACAGTTTGTGATATTGAAAACCTAAACATAAAATGTACTATCTACACAATCATCTGAAACAATAATCATATTATTATTATTTTTTAATGAGCACCTTATAAACTGCACAAGCAGTTCGGGGCGGCAGGTAGCCTATTGGTTAGAGCGTTGGTAAACGAAAGGTTGCAAGATTGAATCCCTGAGCTGACAAAGTAAAAATCAGTTAACCCACTGTTCCTAGGCCGTCATTGAACATAAACATTTGTTCTTAACTGACCTGCCTAGTTAAATAAATAAAATAAAATAAAAAACAAGCATCTAAAACACTTGTTTTGACAACTGGCAATAAATCACTGATATCTATTAGGGGGGAAATCAGGTTGTACGTGCTGTTGAAACTAACAAAAATAACAAACAAAAACATGGAAATGGGAGACATATTTGACCTCATAGGTTAGAGGACAACCGACAGAAGACAGTCAGCTACATTTTGGAGTGACGCATTGAAATTTCGGGGTCTCCAAAACGGGTCCTGTGTGGCTCAGTCGGTAGAGCATGGCGCTTGCAACGCCGAGCGCCGTGGGTTCGATTCCCACTGGGGCCACCCATATGTAAAAGTAGTGGCCCCAGCCGACTTGTAAGTCGCTTTGGACAAAAGCGTCTGCTAAATGGGATATATTATTATATATTAAGAGAAACACAACACATATTTAGCATCACTCACATCAATATCACGTTGAAATCAATTGCACAAGAGGGGGAGATGAGGTTGCACGACCTGATAAAACTATCAGCTCAAAAACACACGGAATAATGTGTACATCACTGGTTAGTGATAGCTCGCTACATTTTGAAGTGTTGCATTTTGATTCAAGTAGGTCGCCAATGCAGTAAGTGTAATGCAACAAGTTCTTGTTAATCACAAATAGTACTTTCATTTCAGAACCTGGATTTTTCCCCTGATGAGGCTAATATCCATATCACACTGAAATCAATAGAACAGGGGCAAAATATTAGGGTTCTACATTGTCAATTAAAATACGCCTTCTACAATGTTAAAAACAATCTACATTGTGACATTATTTCATTGATATCTTGAAACAACTTCTTCATGTATGTATTTTCTGATGTTTAATCAGAGATCTTTTACCAGAGTATCTCTTCCCACATTGATCACAGCTAAAGGATTTTTCTCCTTTGTGTTTTTTCAGATGTACCATCAGGCAGCTTGAGCGAATAAAACTCTTCCCACATTGCTTACAGCTATGAGGCCTCTCTCCAGTGTGTGTTCTCTGGTGTGATAGTAATGTATATAATTTTGAAAAGATCTTTCCACATTCAGAGCAGCTATAAGGTTTCTCTCCAGTGTGAATTCTCTGGTGTGATTGTAATGTATATAATTTTGAGAAGGTCTTCCCACACTCAGAGCAGCAGTGAGGTTTCTCTCCAGTGTGTATTCTCAGGTGTGCTATCAGGTTGCTTGATTGAGCAAAACTCTTCCCACATTGATTACAGCTATAAGGTTTCTCTCCTGTGTGTGTTCTCTGGTGTGATTTAAAATTTCCTGAGATAGAAAAACTCTTTCCACAGTCAGAGCAGTGGTAAGCTTTCTCTCCTGTGTGTATTCTCTGGTGTATAGTCAGATGGCTAGATGAAACAAAACTCTTCCCACATTGATCACAGCTATAAGATTTCTCTCCTGTATGTGTTCTCTGGTGTATTGTCATACGGCTAGATGAAACAAAACTTTTCCCACATTGATTACAGCAATAAGGTTTCTCTCCTGTGTGTGTTCTCTGGTGTATAGTCAGAGAGCTCGAAGTAACAAAACTCTTTTTACATTGATCACAGCTATAAGGTTTCTCTCCTGTGTGTGTTCTCTGGTGTACAGTCAGACAGCCAGATGTAACAAAACTCTTCCCACATTGATCGCAGCTGAAAAGTTTCTCTCCAGTGTGAATTCTCTGGTGTGATTGTAATGTATATAATCTTGAAAAGGTCTTCCCACAGTCAGAGCAGCGTTGAGATTTCTTCTCTGTGGATCTCTGCTGGTGTTTTTTGATAGTTTCTGATGTGGAGAGACTCTTCTTTGCCTCATCAGCTTCATGATGTTGTTGAGGCTCCCCAGAGGATCCACAATAGTCATGTCTCTCTCCTGTGTGAATGACAAAGTCAGGCAGATGGTTAAAGGCCCACAACAGCAGAAATCCACTGTTTATTTGAGCTAAAAGGTGAAGCCCATGATGTTGTGCAACAATTTACGTCTGTAATGACATTTAAATGTTGTGATGAACTTATTTGACAATTGTCTTAAGACAAATCTGCCCAGATTCAAGCCTTTCTGAAGCACTCCCAGATCATCACCAATCTTCCACAAAATTTCAGTGGGTGCGAGACACTGTGGCTTGTAGGCCTCTCCCACTGTGAAATTTGGTGGAGGATCGGTGATGATCTGGGGGTGCTTCAGCAAGGCTGGAATCGGGGCAGATTTGTCTTTGTGAAGGACGCATGAATCAAGCCATGTACAAGGTCGTCCTGGAAGAAAACTTGTTTCCTTCTGATCTGACAATGTTCACCAAAACTCTTGAGGATTGTTTTTTCCAGCAGGACAATAATGCTCCATGCCACACAACCAGGTCAATCAAGGTGTGGATGGAGGACCACCAGCTCAAGACCCTCTCATGGCCCAATCTCCATACCTGAACCCTCTAATATCATCCCTCTCACCAACATGTACAGCACCAAAAAAGTACCACTTATCAGTTGATTATGGACTAACAGTCTAACAGTTTGAAGGACACAACTGATGTTATTCTAGTTAAACAGTGAGAGACAAGTTGAGTTTCATACTGGGGCTAAATGGCTAATGTAATGATGCATTAAGCCATGTATATAATATATATATATAGTACCAGTAAAACGTTTGGACACACCTTCTCATTTAAGGGCTTTAAAATAAATGTTTATTTTTTTGTTTTTTACAATTTTCTACATTGTAGAAGACATCAAAACTATGAAATAACACATGTGGAAACATGTAGTAAATAAAAGTGTTAAATCAAAATATATTTTAGATTTTTCAAAGTAGCCACCCTTTGCCTTTCATGACAGCTTTGCGCACTCTTGGCATTCTCAAGGCAAAGGGTGGCAACTTTGAAGAATCTCAGATATATTTAGATTTGTTTAACACTTTTTTTGGTTACTACATGATTCCATTTGTGTTATTTCATAGTTATGATTTCTTCACTATTACTCTACATGGAGAAAATAGTTTTTTTTTAATAAAGAAAAACCCTGAACTGAGTCCAAACATTTGACTGGTATATGACGATTGCTCTGGAAGCCCAGAAGACCAGACTGGTCTGAAGGTAGTTTGGTATCAGTCTAATAAATTAATGGAAGTCTACAGTATTTAGAAGTTGTTAATTAATGGAAGTCTACAGTATTTAGAAGTTGTTAATGAATGGAAGTCTACAGTATTTAGAAGTTGTTAATGAATGGAAGTCTACAGTATTTAGAAGTTGTTTGGTGCCTAAAAAAACAGGTTTAATATGTCAAATAAAATAGTTTGGTTTTTTGGTTATTAATTGTTAAGCCTACAAAATGTTTAAACTTTCAGTCTGGTAGACATTAGTCGTATGGTGTATATATATATTCAGTTGACATAACGATGGTTCGTTCTATTTGGTTTTCATCATAACCGAGGACATCTCTCCAAAAAGTACCATCTTTGTCCCCATGTGCAGTTGCAAACCGTAGTCTGGCTTTTTTATGGCGGTTTTAGAGCAATTCAATTCAATTCAAGCAGTGGCTTCTTCCTTGCTGAGTGGCCTTTTAGCTTATGTTGATATAGGACTCGTTTAACTGTTAACTCGTTTAATTTTGTACCTGTTTCCTCCAGCATCTTCACAAGGTCCTTTGCTGTTGTTCTGGGATTGATTTGAACTTTTCGCACCAAAGTATGTTCATCCCTAGGAGAAAGAATGCTTCTATTTCCGTGGTCCCATGGTGTTTATACCTGCGTACTATTGTTTGTACAGATGAACGTGGTACCTTCAGGCGTTTGGAAATTGCTCCCAAGGATGAACCAGACTTGTGGAGGTCCACAATTTTTTTTCTGAGGTCTTAATGATGTCAATTAGCCTATCAGAAGCTTCTAAAGCCATGACATCATGTCCTGGAATTTTCCAAGCTGTTTAAAGGCACAGTCAACTTAGTGCATGTGAACTTCTGGCCCACTGGAATTGTGATACAGTGAATTATAAGGAAATAATCTGTCTGTAAAGAATTGTTGGGAAAATGTAGTGTGTCACAAAGTAGAAGTAGACTTGCCAAAACTATAGTTTGTTAACAAGAAATTTGTGGAGTGGTTGAAAAACGAGTTTTAATGATTCCAACCTAAGTGTGTGTAAACTTCCGACTTCAACTGTATATATGATACAGCACACTGGCTGGTTTGTGTGTGTGTCTGTGTGTGGATCTGGGAAGAGGGGTGTGTCTGTGTCTGGATCTGGGAAGAGGGGTGTGTCTGTGTGTGGATCTGGGAAGAGGGGGTGTGTCTGTGTGTGGATCTGGGAAGAGGGGTGTGTCTGTGTGTGGATCTGGGAAGAGGGGTGTGTCTGTGTGTGGATCTGGGAAGAGGGGTGTGTCTGTGTGTGGATCTGGGAAGAGGGGTGTGTCTGTGTGTGGATCTGGGAAGAGGGGTGTGTCTGTGTGTGGATCTGGGAAGAGGGTGTGTCTGTGTGTGGATCTGGGAAGAGGGATGTGTCTGTGTGTGGATCTGGGAAGAGGGGTGTGTCTGTGTGTGGATCTGGGAAGAGGGGTGTGTCTGTGTGTGGATCTGGGAAGAGGGGTGTGTCTGTGGCAATCCACTGATGTTTGGCGTGTAGCACGTTGGCAGTGCTTGCTGGGACTTGTAGTGCAGCGCATCGCGGACGGTATGGAAGCAGGCCGAACTGAATTGACAACCCAAATAATTGCGCGGTCGGATTGGGCCTGAGGGCCCTGTGTTTTTCACGCGCTCTAGATAGTCTGTTTCCCCAGTGATCTGTAATAATAATTCACAGACAGTGATGATGTCATCTCACGGGGACGTGATCCAGATAGTCTGTTACCCGTCATCTGTGATAATAATTCACAGACAGTGATGATGTCATCTCACGGGGACGTGATCCAGATAGTCTTTTACCCCAGTCATCTGTGATAATAATTCACAGACAGTGATGATGTCATCTCAAGGGGACATACAGTTTGTTGCCATCTTGCTGCGAGTGTCTTTCAGGACATCCACCTCTCCCTGGGAGAACTGCAAACTGTTCTTAAGGTCTTGGACCTCTCTGGTCAGATCGGCCCTTCTTTTGTTAGTTGAATCCACCAGTATTTGGACAAAGTCTCTTGAAGCTATTTTCCTGTTGCTGTAACAAATGCTTGTAGACATTTTTTTGTTGATGTAAAAATATCACGTACCTGTCATAGTTAAACACCGTCTTCTACATTACTCCAACCCTTCTTTAACTTTGGGCGGCATGATGGATGCAACGTAGACTAACGCTGGTACACCACACTATTCCAGCAGGCACAGCTCGTAAAGCCGATGGAAACCGCAACAAACAGCAGGGATTTAAATATCCACAAGTACAGGACTGAGGCTAAAAGCATCACGGGATCCAAATTAAACAGGCTAGTAAACAAAAATGTTTTAAAAAGGAAAAACTTTTCCAGAAAGTTTCAAAACGACTAACACCTGTCTTACAGACTGTTGACCAATCAAGTTCACCTTGTCATGCTGCGTCACGTGGTTGCTAAGCTAATAGTCACGAAATCCCTTCTAAAAACCAGTCAAGAAAAATCTGACCAAAGAGAGCTTATAGACATCAGAACAGTTTTCACTAACCTTGATTTGGATGAAGACTTCTACAACAGCCTATCGACCTACCACTCGTGCTCAGCCATCCGGAAGAATAGAACTTATAAATGCCTCAAATGTTTCAACTCTATTTCGCCATTAGAAATCAAAACATGAGCTCCTATAACGCCACTGTTGGTAAATTAACACCGTATAGCCTCAATCTGGTTAAACTATCATTATGACATCATGGATGAATTCTAGAATATACTATATAGCCTAGGAAAACTGGTTAAACTATCATTATGACATCATGGATGAATTCTAGAATATACTATATAGCCTAGAAAACTGGTTAAACTATCATTATGACATCATGGATGAATTCTAGAATATACTATATAGCCGAGAAAACTGGTTAAACTATCATTATGACATCATGGATGAATTCTAGAATATACTATATATCCTAGAAATCTGGTTAAACTATCATTATGACATCATGGATGAATTCTAGAATATACTATATATCCTAGAAACCTGGTTAAACTATCATTATGACATCATGGATGAATTCTAGAATATATTATATAGCCTCAAATCTGGTTAAAACTATCATTTTGACCGTATGGATGGCCAGTCCTTGTATTCATAGTGTAGTGAATTCAGGGGGAGGCCCTGAGCTGAACTCAAACCTGGGTCCAGCGACTGTCAAATCAACACCTTATAACTGTTATGCCAAGATGTCTGAACTTCTTGACGAGGTTGCTACAATAACTTTCTCTATGAATTTGAGAGTGGTTACATTTCTCCAGCCCCCATCCCTCAGTTGTTTACCAAACCAAGTCTCAGGGCAGCCATTTTGTTGCTGTTTAAAACCTAGGTTGCCCTTTTCTTTTTTAAATCAACCAATCTGCAGTTCAACCAATAACAAAGCTGTAATTACACCACTATTTTGGTAATAAGATGATGGATGGGGCTGGAGAAATGTAACTACTCTCAAATTCATAGACAGACCTATGGATACAAGGACTGACCATCCATGATATCAACATTATAGTTTTAACCATGTTGAGGCTATACAGTGTTGGTTTACATTGTTTCTAAACATTGGAGTAAAAAAAGCTTATTTGGGAATCTGATGTGGTACAACAGTTGAACTAAGCTCATGTGTCATAATTTAAAATTCCCAATACGGATGTAGCATTGCAGATTGTCCCTTTAACACCAAACACCACATCAGTTCAACAACTGCAGAGTTTGTGCCTCTGTTTTTAAGACAGTACTTACTAGTGTTAATCAGGGAACGGTTTCTCAAAACCATCTTATTGCTAAGTTCATCGTTAGAACCATTGGATGCCTTAAGATGCATGAGGGAAACCGGGCCCAGATATTCAGTTTCCTCCTCTCCTTCCTCCTCCTTATTCGATGTGACAGTCATCTCCCCTCTTTAAATCCAAAAACTGCATCCTGGTCTTTCTCTCCCTCCTCTTCTTTTACTGTAACATCTTCCTCCTCTTTCACTCTGAACACACCTTCCTCTTCTTTCACTGAAACGTCTTTCTCTTCTTCTTTCGCGGTAACAGTCTCAACCTCTACTTGTTTTTGTATTGTAACAGCCTCCTCTTCCCCCTCCTCTTTCACGAGAGCTTCTTTCTCGGTCCAGCAGACCTCCTCCTCTTTATCAGGAGAGTAGCTTAGTGAACTCATGGTCGGGGATGTTAGATAGCTTGGCTAGTGCTAACTTAAGAAGCCAGCTAGCTGACTAATAACAACGTAAATATGACATTAAATTGGATACCTAACTCGACGACAGAAGGGGGTTTAAAACACAGGAAGCATCTAAAGCTTTATTGGTTCGTCTATCATTGCTAGCAAGCTACCGAGGTGTCTGACGAACTGTTGCTGCGGTTGAAAGAAGCGTTCCGTCCACTAGATTATACGTCACACCAGCAGCATCGCCTTAAAAGTCGCAGACCGCCATCTGCTGATTGGAGTGGGTAACGCAGTTGAGTAAAATGAATATTTAATTTTCAGACAAAAAGTTCAACCGTAGGAATCATGAGTTTTTTTTACCCACCAATGAAACAACACAGTGTGATTAAATACTTAGTAACTTAGTTGTAATCACGATCTGGCTACATTTAATATATATAGATACATATAGATACACACATACACACGATCTCACAGTCGTTTTTTCTTTACTTTACTTTACTATTTATATTTTTGACAACTTTTACTTTTAAGGCACTACATTTCTAAGGAAAATTATGTACTTTTTACTCCATAAATGTTCCCTGACACCCAAAGGTACTCGTTACATTTTGATTAAATAACAGGATAGAAAAATGGTCCACGTCAAGAGAACATCCCTGGTCATCCCTACTGCCTCTTATCTGGCAGACTCACTAAACAGAGAACATACCTGGTCATCCCTACTGCCTCTTATCTGGCAGACTCACTAAACAGAGAACATACCTGGTCATCCCTACTGCCTCTTATCTGGCAGACTCACTAAACAGAGAACATACCTGGTCATCCCTACTGCCTCTTATCTGGCAGACTCACTAAACACAAATGCTTCGTTTGTAAATGATGAGTATTGGAGTATTGAAGCTCCGTAAATAAATAAAAACAAGAAAACCGTGCCGTCTGATTTAAGGAATTTGAAATGATTTTGACTTTTACTGGGTGACTTTTCCTCAAGTAGTATTTTACTGGGTGACTTTTCCTCAAGTAGTATTTTACTGGGTGACTTTTCCTCAAATAGTATTTTACTGGGTGACTTTTCCTCAAGTAGTATTTTACTTTGTGACTTTCACTTTACATGTTCTAATAAGGTATCTTTACTTTACTCAAGTATGACAATCGGGTACTTTATCCACCACTGGCCACACCTCATGCCCTTCACAGACCGCGTGGCCAAATATTTGTATAATTTACCCAAGATAGACCAGAGCCTGTCGTTTCCAATGGGAGCAAATTAATCATAGTGGACAGAACAAGCAAGGAGGTGGGCAGAGCCCAGCAGGAGCTCGCGAGATCCTATTGGTGCGTTCCAGCAGTCATTTGCATATTTTCGATAGGGAACGCAGACTGTGTGAAATGCGCGTGTGCAATAACTCAATTCGCCCAAGTGGCAGAGCTAGAGTTTTATACATGGGGTGGCCAGGGGGTGGCCAACGCTGCTTCAGGGGGTCCATAGACCATGACAGAACATTAGTAAGTAACACTAACCTGGCATCTAAGGAGCGTGAATGAATCCTATGATTGTTGATTAGAGGCAGAAGTGATAATTCACTTAGTCCGGAGTTCTTCAATGTACCAGATAGTGAGGTCCATTTGGGTTACTACACTAGAATTCAATGTGAGGTCCATAAGGGTTACTACACTAGAATTCAATGTGAGGTCCATAAGGGTTACTACACTAGAATTCAATGTGAGGTCCATTAGGGTTACTACACTAGAATTCAATGTGAGGTCCATTAGGGTTACTACATAATAATTCAATGTGAGGTCCTTTAGGGTTACTACACTAGAATTCAATGTGAGGTCCATAAGGGTTACTACACTAGAATTCAATGTGAGGTCCATAAGGGTTACTACACTATAATTCAATGTGAGGTCCATTAGGGTTACTACACTAGAATTCAATGTGAGGTCCATTAGGGTTACTACACTATAATTCAATGTGAGGTCCTTTAGGGTTACTACACTAGAATTCAATGTGAGGTCCATAAGGGTTACTACACTAGAATTCAATGTGAGGTCCATAAGGGTTACTACACTAGAATTCAATGTGAGGTCCATAAGGGTTACTACACTAGAACTCAATGTGAGGTCCATTAGGGTTACTACACTAGAATTCAATGTGAGGTCCATTAGGGTTACTACACTATAATTCAATGTGAGGTCCTTTAGGGTTACTACACTAGAATTCAATGTGAGGTCCATTAGGGTTACTACACTAGAATACAATGTTAGGTCCATTAGGTTACTACACTAGAATTCAATGTGAGGTCCATAAGGGTTACTACACTAGAATTCAATGTGAGGTCCATTAGGGTTACTACACTAGAATTCAATGTGAGATCCATAAGGGTTACTACACTAGAATTCAATGTGAGGTCCATTAGGGTTACTACACTAGAATACAATGTTAGGTCCATTAGGGTTACTACACTAGAATTCAATGTGAGGTCCATAAGGGTTACTACACTAGAATTCAATGTGACGTCCATAAGGGTTACTACACTAGAATTCAATGTGAGGTCCATAAGGGTTACTACACTAGAATTCAATGTGAGGTCCATAAGGGTTACTACACTAGAATTCAATGTGAGGTCCATTAGGGTTACTACACTAGAATTCAATGTGAGGTCCATAAGGGTTACTACACTAGAATTCAATGTGAGGTCCATAAGGGTTACTACACTAGAATTCAATGTGACGTCCATAAGGGTTACTACACTAGAATTCAATGTGAGGTCCATAAGGGTTACTACACTAGAATTCAATGTGAGGTCCATAAGGGTTACTACACTAGAATTCAATGTGAGGTCCATTAGGGTTACTACACTAGAATACAATCTTAGGTCCATTAGGGTTACTACACTAGAATTCAATGTGAGGTCCATAAGGGTTACTACACTAGAATTCAATGTGACGTCCATAAGGGTTACTACACTAGAATTCAATGTGAGGTCCATAAGGGTTACTACACTAGAATTCAATGTGAGGTCCATAAGGGTTACTACACTAGAATTCAATGTGAGGTCCACAAGGGTTACTACACTAGAATTCAATGTGAGGTCCATAAGGGTTACTACACTAGAATTCAATGTGAGGTCCATTAGGGTTACTACACTAGAATTCAATGTGACAGATAGTGAGGTCCATAAGGGTTACTACACTAGAATTCAATGTGAGGTCCATTAGGGTTACTACACTAGAATTTAATGTGAGGTCCATTTGGGTTACTACACTAGAATTCAATGTGAGGTCCATTAGGGTTACTACACTAGAATTCAATGTGAGGTCCATTAGGGTTACTACACTAGAATTCAATGTGAGGTCCATTAGGGTTACTACACTATAATTCAATGTGAGGTCCTTTAGGGTTACTACACTAGAATTCAATGTGAGGTCCATAAGGGTTACTACACTAGAATTCAATGTGAGGTCCATTAGGGTTACTACACTAGAATTCAATGTGACAGATAGTGAGGTCCATAAGGGTTACTACACTAGAATTCAATGTGAGGTCCATAAGGGTTACTACACTAGAATTTAATGTGAGGTCCATTTGGGTTACTACACTAGAATTCAATGTGAGGTCCATAAGGGTTACTACACTAGAATTCAATGTGAGGTCCATAAGGGTTACTACACTAGAATTCAATGTGAGGTCCATTTGGGTTACTACACTAGAATTCAATGTGAGGTCCATTAGGGTTACTACACTAGAATTCAATGTGAGGTCCATTAGGGTTACTACACTAGAATTCAATGTGAGGTCCATTAGGGTTACTACACTAGAATTCAATGTGAGGTCCATAAGGGTTACTACACTAGAATTCAATGTGAGGTCCATAAGGGTTACTACACTAGAATTCAATGTGAGGTCCATAAGGGTTACTACACTAGAATTCAATGTGAGGTCCATAAGGGTAACTACACTAGAATTCAATGTGAGGTCCATAAGGGTTACTACACTAGAATTCAATGTGAGGTCCATTAGGGTTACTACACTAGAATTCAATGTGAGGTCCATTAGGGTTACTACACTAGAATTCAATGTGAGGTCCATAAGGGTTACTACACTAGAATACAATGTTAGGTCCATTAGGGTTACTACACTAGAATTCAATGTGAGGTCCATAAGGGTTACTACACTAGAATTCAATGTGAGGTCCATAAGGGTTACTACACTAGAATTCAATGTGAGGTCCATTAGGGTTACTACACTAGAATTCAATGTGAGGTCCATTAGGGTTACTACACTAGAATTCAATGTGACAGATAGTGAGGTCCATAAGGGTTACTACACTAGAATTCAATGTGAGGTCCATAAGGGTTACTACACTAGAATTCAATGTGAGGTCCATTAGGGTTACTACACTAGAATTCAATGTGAGGTCCATTAGGGTTACTACACTAGAATTCAATGTGACAGATAGTGAGGTCCATAAGGGTTACTACACTAGAATTCAATGTGAGGTCCATAAGGGTTACTACACTAGAATTCAATGTGAGGTCCATAAGGGTTACTACACTAGAATTCAATGTGAGGTCCATAAGGGTTACTACACTATAATTCAATGAGAGGTCCATAAGGGTTACTACACTAGAATTCAATGTGAGGTCCATTAGGGTTACTACACTAGAATTCAATGTGAGGTCCATTTGGGTTACTACACTAGAATTCAATGTGAGGTCCATAAGGGTTACTACACTAGAATTCAATGTGAGGTCCATAAGGGTTACTACACTATAATTCAATGAGAGGTCCATAAGGGTTACTACACTAGAATTCAATGTGAGGTCCATTAGGGTTACTACACTAGAATTCAATGTGAGGTCCATTTGGGTTACTACACTAGAATTCAATGTGAGGTCCATAAGGGTTACTACACTAGAACTCAATGTGAGGTCCATTAGGGTTACTACACTAGAATTCAATGTGAGGTCCATTAGGGTTACTACACTATAATTCAATGTGAGGTCCTTTAGGGTTACTACACTAGAATTCAATGTGAGGTCCATTAGGGTTACTACACTAGAATACAATGTTAGGTCCATTAGGGTTACTACACTAGAATTCAATGTGAGGTCCATAAGGGTTACTACACTAGAATTCAATGTGAGGTCCATTAGGGTTACTACACTAGAATTCAATGTGAGATCCATAAGGGTTACTACACTAGAATTCAATGTGAGGTCCATTAGGGTTACTACACTAGAATACAATGTTAGGTCCATTAGGGTTACTACACTAGAATTCAATGTGAGGTCCATAAGGGTTACTACACTAGAATTCAATGTGACGTCCATAAGGGTTACTACACTAGAATTCAATGTGAGGTCCATAAGGGTTACTACACTAGAATTCAATGTGAGGTCCATAAGGGTTACTACACTAGAATTCAATGTGAGGTCCATTAGGGTTACTACACTAGAATTCAATGTGAGGTCCATAAGGGTTACTACACTAGAATTCAATGTGAGGTCCATAAGGGTTACTACACTAGAATTCAATGTGACGTCCATAAGGGTTACTACACTAGAATTCAATGTGAGGTCCATAAGGGTTACTACACTAGAATTCAATGTGAGGTCCATAAGGGTTACTACACTAGAATTCAATGTGAGGTCCATTAGGGTTACTACACTAGAATACAATCTTAGGTCCATTAGGGTTACTACACTAGAATTCAATGTGAGGTCCATAAGGGTTACTACACTAGAATTCAATGTGACGTCCATAAGGGTTACTACACTAGAATTCAATGTGAGGTCCATAAGGGTTACTACACTAGAATTCAATGTGAGGTCCATTAGGGTTACTACACTAGAATTCAATGTGAGGTCCATAAGGGTTACTACACTAGAATTCAATGTGAGGTCCATAAGGGTTACTACACTAGAATTCAATGTGAGGTCCATAAGGGTTACTACACTAGAATTCAATGTGACAGATAGTGAGGTCCATAAGGGTTACTACACTAGAATTCAATGTGAGGTCCATTAGGGTTACTACACTAGAATTTAATGTGAGGTCCATTTGGGTTACTACACTAGAATTCAATGTGAGGTCCATTAGGGTTACTACACTAGAATTCAATGTGAGGTCCATTAGGGTTACTACACTAGAATTCAATGTGAGGTCCATTAGGGTTACTACACTATAATTCAATGTGAGGTCCTTTAGGGTTACTACACTAGAATTCAATGTGAGGTCCATAAGGGTTACTACACTAGAATTCAATGTGAGGTCCATTAGGGTTACTACACTAGAATTCAATGTGACAGATAGTGAGGTCCATAAGGGTTACTACACTAGAATTCAATGTGAGGTCCATAAGGGTTACTACACTAGAATTTAATGTGAGGTCCATTTGGGTTACTACACTAGAATTCAATGTGAGGTCCATAAGGGTTACTACACTAGAATTCAATGTGAGGTCCATAAGGGTTACTACACTAGAATTCAATGTGAGGTCCATTTGGGTTACTACACTAGAATTCAATGTGAGGTCCATTAGGGTTACTACACTAGAATTCAATGTGAGGTCCATTAGGGTTACTACACTAGAATTCAATGTGAGGTCCATTAGGGTTACTACACTAGAATTCAATGTGAGGTCCATAAGGGTTACTACACTAGAATTCAATGTGAGGTCCATAAGGGTTACTACACTAGAATTCAATGTGAGGTCCATAAGGGTTACTACACTAGAATTCAATGTGAGGTCCATAAGGGTAACTACACTAGAATTCAATGTGAGGTCCATAAGGGTTACTACACTAGAATTCAATGTGAGGTCCATTAGGGTTACTACACTAGAATTCAATGTGAGGTCCATTAGGGTTACTACACTAGAATTCAATGTGAGGTCCATAAGGGTTACTACACTAGAATACAATGTTAGGTCCATTAGGGTTACTACACTAGAATTCAATGTGAGGTCCATAAGGGTTACTACACTAGAATTCAATGTGAGGTCCATAAGGGTTACTACACTAGAATTCAATGTGAGGTCCATTAGGGTTACTACACTAGAATTCAATGTGAGGTCCATTAGGGTTACTACACTAGAATTCAATGTGACAGATAGTGAGGTCCATAAGGGTTACTACACTAGAATTCAATGTGAGGTCCATAAGGGTTACTACACTAGAATTCAATGTGAGGTCCATTAGGGTTACTACACTAGAATTCAATGTGAGGTCCATTAGGGTTACTACACTAGAATTCAATGTGACAGATAGTGAGGTCCATAAGGGTTACTACACTAGAATTCAATGTGAGGTCCATAAGGGTTACTACACTAGAATTCAATGTGAGGTCCATAAGGGTTACTACACTAGAATTCAATGTGAGGTCCATAAGGGTTACTACACTATAATTCAATGAGAGGTCCATAAGGGTTACTACACTAGAATTCAATGTGAGGTCCATTAGGGTTACTACACTAGAATTCAATGTGAGGTCCATTTGGGTTACTACACTAGAATTCAATGTGAGGTCCATAAGGGTTACTACACTAGAATTCAATGTGAGGTCCATTAGGGTTACTACACTAGAATTCTTTAACATATTATGAATAGTACGTGTCTCTATCTGAGAACTGCAGATCAATTTCTTTCTTTCTTTCTTTCTTTCTTTCTTTCTTTCTTTCTTTCTTTTCTTTCTTTCTTTTTCTTTCTTTCTTTCTTTCTTTCTCACACACACACACACACACACACACACACACACACACACACACACACACACCCCCCCCCCCTATCCACATCGATGGAACAGTAGTGGAGAGGGTAGTAAGTTTTAAGTTCCTCGGCATACACATCACAGACAAACTGAATTGGTCCACTCACACAGACAGCATCGTGAAGAAGGCGCAGCAGCGCCTCTTCAACCTCAGGGGGCTGAAGAAATTCAGCTTGTCACCAAAAGCACTCACAAACTTCTACAGATGCACAATCGAGAGCATCCTGGCGGGCTGTATCACCGCCTGGTACGGCAACTGCTCCGCCCACAACCGTAAGGCTCTCCAGAGGGTAGTGAGGTCTGCACAACGCATCACCGGGGGCAAACTACTTGCCCTCCAGGACACCTACACCACCCGATGTTACAGGAAGGCCATAAAGATCATCAAGGACAACAACCACCCGAGCCACTGCCTGTTCACCCCGCTTTCATCCAGAAGGCGAGGTCAGTACAGGTGCATCAAAGCTGGGACCGAGAGACTCAAAAACAGCTTATATCTCAAGGCCATCAGAAAGTTAAACATCAACCACTAACATTGAGTGGCTGCTGCCAACACACTGACTCAACTCCAGCCACTTTAATAATGGAAATTGATGGGAAATGATGTAAAATATATCACTAGCCACTTTAAACAATGCTACCTAATATAATGTTTACATACCCTACATTATTCATCTCATATGTATACGTATATACTGTACTCTATATCATCTACTGCATCTTTATGTAATACATGTATCACTAGCCACTTTAACTATGCCACTTTGTTTACATACTCATCTCATATGTATATACTGTACTCGATACCATCTACTGTACCTTGCCTATGCTGCTCTGTACCATCACTTATTCATATATCTTTATGTACATATTCTTTATCCCCTTACACTTGTGTATAAGACAGTATTTTTGGAATTGTTAGTTAGATTACTTGTTGGTTATTACTGCTTTGTCGGAACTAGAAGCACAAGCATTTCGCTACACTCGCATTAACATCTGCTAACCATGTGTATGTGACAAATAAAATTTGATTTGATTTGATTTAATATGACACACACACAGGGGAGACTTGGGTCTGTTTTCATGAATAGATCATCTGGGTCTATAGGTGTTGAACATCCAAAATATTTTCAGAAAATAAAGCTCAAGCACCATGGAGATAACATGGCATTTGTGTGTTAGTTTATTTACAAATACATTTAAATTTAAATTTACAACAACAACAAAAAAAACACTGCAATTTGACATACCAGGTACCAAGTAGAAATTGACTTGAAAAAATAAAAATAATTTTGGTGCCCATCAATATTACAAACTTGCAGTATCATATTTATGCTCATATATTATGTTAACTAATGACAAAGAAACGTTTTGGAATTGGCCTAATTAAATCTGTGTGGCATGATACCCTTTGGATGTATCATTTTAGAATGTCAGTGCACTAGCTAGTACACAGTGCAGGTTTTAATCACGAACAGAGGGACCGTCTAAGTGCCAAATGATCCATGGTAGATTTAAAAACAGCACAATTCTGTGGTTCTGGTGAGAACTGGCTAAATGTTTCACAAACTCATCCATGTTGAGGGGAGTGTGCCCTCCTGGACTCAACACGGAGAATTCTGAGCTGACTTAACCTGTCATCAATCATTGTTGTCCTGATGTGGATATTAATCCGTTTTAAAGCTGAGAAGCTTCTCTCACAAGAAGCACTGCTGACCGGTGTTACAACAGAAATCTTACAGAGTCGAAATAGCTCATGGAAGACCTTTTTAGAAGGTTCTAGAAACACAACAAAGTCAAGGAGAGGAGACGGTCTGTCCCTTCCACTTTTCTCTCTCCTATCAAGAAGCCGCTTGGTTTTGATGAACCTCGTGTTTGAGGTCCTCTAAATCTGACTCAGAGGTCTGAGCGAAGGCAAACAGAGGCTCCTCATTCAATAATGTTGTCCTCTTTGGGTTGAGAGACTGGACCCTTTGCATTATCTCACAATTCTTTTTGAAAAACACCTCTGAAACTCAGCTATGAGACTGTCAAGCAACTGATAAAAAAATACAGCTCTTTGGAAGCTCTCACCATCACTTTGGTCACTATTTTTCTGTCCTACAGTGCTCATCATCAATGAGTTGTAAAATCTTAAGCTTGTTTTAGCCTGTCTTTTATACACTGTTTGTACACTTATTTTGCAGTACTCTGCAATCTCTTCAACCTCCTTCCATAGTTCTCCATAGTAACCCTCACTTCTGTAGTCCTGTAATGTGTCTAAGGACACCTACTAGATCGACAGCCCTTGCTAGTTCAAGAGAGCTTGATTGGACCATGTCAGAAGGACATTTGGCGTCACCAAGCACTTTACAAAAAGATAACCAAAAGCCTATGAAATGGTACCATCACCAAAGTGACATTCTGAAATCAACCCTAACAAGCGATGGAGAGGAACTACAATCACTGCCCAGCCATCCTGTGTTCATCAGGCAAATCAATTTTGCATTCCTGCAGGATTTTTGAGCATGCCAAATTCGTGATGGTAAATGCCCATTGAAACATATTGCAAATGCACGTGCATTTGCAATATGATTCTATAGTGAAAAAAACATCACCAAATGGACATGATGAAATCAACACAACGAGTGATGGAAAGGAACAACTATCACTGCCCGGCCATCCCGAGAACATCGGGCCAGTCAATTTTTCATTCCTGCAGGATTTTTGAGCATGCCAAATTCATGATGGTAAATGCCCATTGAAACATATAGTAAATGCATGTGCATTTGCAATATGATTCTATAGTGAAAAAAACATCACCAAATGGACATGATGAAATCAACACAACGAGCGATGGAAAGGAACAACTATCACTGCCCGGTTATCCTGTGTTCATCAGGCCAGTCAATTTTGCATTTCTACAGGATTTTTAAGCACGTCAAATTTCTTATGGCATTTGGCCCCAAAAAGAGTGACTTTTGACTTCCTATGAAATCATATTGCAAATGGAGAAACCATATGCCTTATGCACAAGTTTTTAAAAAATGATGATAAAATATGATTAAAGTATGTTGATACAGTTCTTATACATGTGTAATTGACACAAAAATCTAAAGAATTTTGAAAAACTGTCCAGAAAGCACTTTTTTAAGGGTGTGTGAAGTTTTTTCAGAATTTCTGCTATTTTTTACTTTTGACCTCCTATGAAATCATATTGCAAATGAACAAAACATATGCCTTATGCACAAGTTAAAAAAATAAAAAAATAATGATAATAAAATTGAACAAAAGTATATTCATACAGTTCTTACACAGGTGTAATTGACAAAAACAAAATCGAAAGAATTTCGAAAACGGTCCAGAAAGCACTTTTTAAAGGGGTTGACTCAAATTCAAGACTCAAATTCCGAACAGAACGCCCATCCTGGTAGATCTAAACCTAATTCAGCTTGAAGTGATCGGAATTTCCTTTTCAACAAAAATGCACTGGATTCATTGAAGTCGGTTAATCTGTTTTGCAATTTGAAAATATATATCAAGAGTTAGATATAGAGCACATTTCAGACATGGACAAATAAAAACAATGGAAATAAAAACTGAAATATTTACTACACAACAAAACATAAGAGGATTAATAAAGCAAAAATAGTGCAATGCCAATGTGGTAACGACTCCTTTTTTGTTAATCAAATAAATAGTACTCTTTCAATTCAGAACCTGGATTTTTCCCCTGATGAGGCTAATATCCATATCATGCTGACATCAATAGAACAGGGGACAAACGTTTAGGGTTCTACACTGTGACATCATTAAGATACTCCTACTACAATGTTAAAACATTCTACATTGTGACATCATTAAAATACTCCTACTACAATGTTAAAACATTCTACATTGCAACATTATTTCATTGATATCATGAAACAACTCCTTCATGTATTTTCTGATGTTTAATAAGAGATCGATTATCAGAGTATCTCTTGTCACATTGATCACAACTATGTGACTTCTCTCCTGTGTGTCTTCTCTGGTGCTTAGTCAAGTTACCAGACTCAGTAAATCTCTTCCCACATTGATCACAGCTATATGGTTTATCTCCTGTGTGTGTTCTCTGATGCTTAGTCAAGTTACCAGGCTCAGTAAAAGTCTTCCCACATTGATCACAGCTAAAATATTTCTCTCCTGTGTGTGTTCTCCGGTGCCTAGTCAGCTGACTAGACTGAGTAAAACTCTTCCCACATTGATCACAGCTATAAGGTTTCTCTCCTGTGTGTGTTCTCTGGTGAACTATCAGGCTGCTTAAGTGACTAAAATTCTTCCCACATTGATCACAGCTATAAGGCTTCTCTCCTGTGTGTATTCTCTGGTGTGATTTTAAATGTCCTGATATCAGAAAACGCTTCCCACAGTCTGTGCAGTGGAAAGATTTCTCTCCCATGTGTGTTCTCTGGTGTATATTCAGCTTGCACAATGTAGTAAAACTCTTCCCACATTGATAACAGCTATAAGGTTTCTCTCCAGTGTGAATTCTCTGGTGTGCTTTTAGTGACTCTGATCTTGAGTAACTCTTCCCACAGTCAGTGCAGTGGAAAGGTTTCTCTCCTGTGTGTGTTCTCTGGTGTATAGTCAGGCGGCTAGATGTAGTAAAACTCTTCCCACATTGAGAACAGCTGTAAGGTTTCTCTCCCGTGTGAATTCTCTGGTGTGCTTTTAGTGAATCTGATCTTGCGTAACTATTCCCGCAGACAGAGCAGTGGTGAGGTTTCATTCCTGTGGGTCTCTGCTGGAATTTGAGATGTTCTGAAGTGGAGAGACTCGTCTCTGCCTCGTCAGCTTCATGATGTAATTGGGGCTCCCCAGAGGACCCACGGTAGTCTTGTCTCTCTTCTGTGTGAACGACAAAGTCAGGCAGGTGGTTAAAGGCCCACAACAGCAGAAATCCATTGTTTATTTGAGCTAAGGTAATGTTAAGTTATATATATATATAATGTTTGTGTCATTGCTGCAAATCAACTGCTTTATACTTTAAAAAAAACACCAAATTCAACCAGTAAAATGCTCTTTGGCTAGCTTTCCTACCAGCCTGTCAATGAGCGTTTAGCATTCAAGCTAACAACTTCTGCATCCAAAATAGGTATTTTGCAACTTTCACAACCAAATATGTGACCCGCCGTCTCTATTCAGTCTTATGTAGCAACCTTTTAAATTGTGTTTTTTTTTATTGTTTACATTGGATAAAAGTACAGACTGAGCTTCTAAATGGCGTATCATAAACTGTAGTTGGAGGAGACATGAGAAAGTAATGACTCAGAGCTTCTAAATGGTATCATAAACTGTAGTTGGAGGAAACATGAGGAAGTAATGACTGAGAGCTTCTACATGGCGTATCATAAACTGTAGTTTGAAGAAACATGAGGAAGTAATGTAGATTTTAAATTACCCTTAGAATCCCATTCAGGACAAAAGGGCATTCCAAAGGTTTCTGTGGTTTTCACACTTGCTCTACATTAATCATTGGGAAACATATATTTAGAAAAGGAATACTTTCACCCATTTATCATCTTTCACACCCTCTCGAGCCTTAGACCCGCCCATCTCTTAAAGAATTCACATTGGAACATGAGAATGTGGCCATGTGATAAAGCAGTGAGGCCTAAAAAAAACAAAGACGTCAACAATAAAATACTTTATTAACTTCAAGTAGATTACAATTAGGAAAAACCTAAAACACAAGAAGGTCAAAACAATATCTAGACCTAGGCGTATATATTCTTTATTTCACCTTTATTTAACTAGGCAAGTCAGTTACAAATTCTTATTTTCAATGATGGCCTAGGAACAGTGGGTTAACTCTTGGAACTCCCCATGCCGGATCCGGGATCGTGACTAAAGCCTCAGGCTCATTAGCATAACGCAACGTTAACGATTTCTGAAAATCGCAAATAAAATGAAAATAATGCGTCTGCTCTCAAGCTTAGCCTTTTCTTAACAACACTGTCATCTCAGATTTTCAAAATATGCTTTTGAACCATAGAAATTGACTAATTGGTGTAAGAGTATGCAAAGCTAGCATAGCATTTTGAGTAGCATTTAGCACGCAACATTTTCACAAAACCAGATAACCAAATAAATAAAATCATTTACCTTTGAAGAGCTTCTGATGTTTTCAATGAGGAGACTCTCAGTTACATACCAAATGCGCAGTTTTTCCTGAAAGCGTCTGTGTGTAGGAGAAATCGTTCCGTTTTCTACATTGCGTCTGGCTACCGAAACGAACCGAAAATTCAGTCACCTACAACGTAAAACTTTTTCCGAATTAACTACATAATATCGACCGAAACATGGCAAACGTTGTTTGGAATCAATCCTCAAGGTGTTTTTTCACATATCTCTTCATTGATTAGCAGTTCGTGGAAGCTTGCTTTCCTCTCTGTATCCCATGGAAAAATACTGGCAGCTGCCTTTGCGCACCAATTTCGGCGCAGGACACCGGGCGGACACCTGGTAAATGTGGTCTCTTATGGTCAATCTTCCAATGATCTGCCTACAAATACGTCACAATGCTGCAGACACCTTGGGGAAACGACAGAAAGGGCAGGCTCATTCCTCTCGCATTCACAGCCATATAAGGAGACAATGGAAAACAGAGCCTCAAAAATCCTGCTCATTTCCTGGATGCCGTCTCATCTTGGTTTTGAAGCTCACTGAAGCTCACGTTATAGGGCACGCACAGAAAATATCTTGGTAGTTCTGGACACGTCAGAGTGTTTTCTTTCGAAAGCTATCAATTATATGCATAGTCGAGCATCTTTTTGTGGCAAAATATCTTGTTTAAAACGGGAACGTTTTTCATCCAAAAATGAAATAGCGCCCCCAGAGCATCAACATTAACTGGTCTAGGAACAGTGGGTTAACTGGTCTTGGAACAGTGGGTTAACTGGCCTAGGAACAGTGGGTTAACTGGCCTAGGAACAGTGGGTTAACTGGCCTAGGAACAGTGGGTTAACTGGCCTATAAACAGTGGGTTAACTGGCCTATAAACAGTGGGTTAACTGGCCTATAAACAGTGTGTTAACTGGCCTAGGAACAGTGGGTTAACTGGCCTAGGAACAGTGGGTTAACTGGCCTAGGAACAGGGGAACAGTGGGTTAACTGGCCTAGGAACAGGGGAACAGTGGGTTAACTGGCCTAGGAACAGGGGAACAGTGGGTTAACTGGCCTAGGAACAGTGGGTTAACTGGCCTAGGAACAGGGGAACAGTGGGTTAACTGGCCTAGGAACAGGGGAACAGTGGGTTAACTGCCTGTTCAGCGGCAGAACCACTGATTTGAACCTTGTCAGGATGGGTGATTTGAATTTGCAACCTTCTGGTTACTAGTCCAACGCTCTAACCACTAGCCTACCCTGCCACCCCAGTTTTTAAGATTAGGACTTTTGTAATGAAGAGACCATGGACATTAAATTAAAAGACCATGGACATTAAATTAAAAGACCATGGACATTAAATTAAAAGACCATGGACATTAAATTAAAAGACCATGGACATTAAATTAAAAGACCATGGACATTACATTAAAAGACCATGGACATTACATTAAAAGACCATGGACATTAAATTAAAAGACCATGGACATTAAATTAAAAGACCATGGACATTAAATTAAAAGACCATGGACATTACATTAAAAGACCATGGACATTAAATGAAGAGACCATGGCCATTAAATGAAGAGACCATGGACATTAAATGAAGAGACCATGGACATGAAATTAAAAGACCATGGACATTACATTAAAAGACCATGGACATTACATGTCCTGGTCCAAAGGGCAGAAAAAATATGCTTTCAGGTTAGATGAATTTGTTCATATCATAACCAAAGTTACTCAAAGGATCTGATGGGCGGAAGGTATCCTAGTGGTTAGAGCGTTGGGCCAGTAACCGAAAGGTTGCTAGATCCAATCCCGAGCTGTCAAGATAAACATCTTGCCTAGTTAAATAAAGTTTTTTTTTAAAGTGTTGTGTATTTGTATGGTGTACCATCTCCACTAAATTATAACCTCTTGAGGTTCTGCTCACCTGAGTTTAATTTGTATGGTGGACCATCTCTACTATTATTATAACCTCTTGAGGTTCTGCTCACCTGAGTTGAATACCTCATTGTATGTGTAGACCAGACTATTTACCAAGAGAGTTTACATCTGTATTTTTCTTAGCTGTCTATTTACCACCACAAACTAATGCTGGCACTAACACCACACTCAACGCGTTGTATAGGGCCCTAAGCAAACAAGAAAACACTCATCCAGGGGCCACTCCGGTGATTTTAATGCAAGAAAACAGAAATCTATTTGATGTTATTTCTACCTGTGCAACTGATGTTATTTCTACCTGTGCAACTAAGCTCGTATAACTCCATTGTTTGTAAACTAACACTGTATAGCCTCATTATGACATCATGGATTAATTCTAGAATATACTATATAGCCTAGAAACCTGGTTAAACTATCCTTATGACATCATGGATGAATTCTAGAATATACTATATAGCCTAAAAATCTGGTTAAACTATCATTATGACATCATAGATGGCCAGTCCTTGTATTCATAGTGTAGTGAATTAAGGGGGAGGCCCTGAGCTGAACTCAAACCTGGGTCCAGCGACTGTCAAGCCAACGCCTTATAACTGTTATGCCAAGATGTTTAAACCTATGGATGCAAGGACTGACCACTGGCTATACATCAATAATTTAAAAGTGAAAATATGGATGTAGCAATTGCATACTTCCCCTTTAACACCACTCATCAGTTCAACAACTGCAAAGTTTGTGCCTCTGTTTTTAAGACAGTACTTACTAGTGTAAATCGAGGAACGGTTTCTCAAAACCATTTTACAGCTAAGTTCATCATTACAACCATCGGACACCTTAATAAGATGCGTTAGGGAAACCGGGCCCAGATATGCAGTTTCCTCCTCTGCTTCCTCCTTTTTCTGTGTGACAGTCATCTCTCCTTCATTCACTCCAAACACGGCATCCTCCTCTTTCTCTTCCTCCTCTTCTTTTACTGTAACTTCCTCTTTCACTCTGAACGCGTCTTCCTCTTCTTTAACGGAAACGTCTTTCTCTTCTTCTTTCACTGTAACAGTCTCACCCTCTACTTGTTTTTGTATTGTAACATCCTCCTCTTCCTCCTCCTCTTTCACAAGACCTTCTTTCTCCGTCCAGCAGACCTCTTCTTTAACAGGAGGAGAGTAGCTTAGTGAACTCATGGTCAGAGATGTTAGCTAGCTAATGCTAACTTAACCAGCCCGCTAGCTGACTAATAACAACACCGTAAATATGAAATTAAATCGGATAACTAACTAGACGACAGAAGTGGGTTTAAAACACAGTGGCTACGCGAACCCGTCGAAAGAGCTTTATTGGTTCCTCTATTTTGTTTAGCAAGCTACAGAGGTGTCTGACGAACTGTTGCTGCTGTTGAAAGAAGCGTTCCGTCCACTAGATTATACGTCACACCAGCAGCATCGCCTTAAAGTCTCAGACCGCCATCTGCTGATTGGAGTGGTAACGCAGTTGAGTAAAATGTATCTATTTTATTTTCAGACAAGTTGAAGGGTAGGAAGCATGATTTTTTTTTACACACAAATGAAACAACACAGTGTGGTTAAAGAGTTAGTAACTTAGTTGTAATCACGATCTGGTATCTATTAAGTACAAACAGTTATGTTTTTGCGTTATTACATATTTATTAATTTATTTCCGGATATCTTCTAAACTACCCACAATGCACAATTTTGCAATGTCAAATTGATATACTCTGTGCTACCGAGTTCATATGGCCAGAATCCATCTCATATCTTCTCCCACTGCATAAAGTGTGGTCGTGCAATAACTCAATTAGCTCTTGCTCTCCTTTTAGCGCCATTTTAACGCAAAACGTAGTCCACTCTGTTTGTTGCAGATTCTAGTTATGGAAACAGAAAACTGTATTGAGATCAAACGTTTCATCGATGAGAAAATGTGCAGAATGTTGGACAAAATCCATTTCACTCTATCATCTCCCACTCATCTTTCACTGGGCTTCCTCTCATCGCCATATTTGGTAGTGAGTAAAAAGTACATCCTGCTCCTCTCCTCTCTACCTCACGTCCCCTCACAGTCCCTTCAGTTTCCCCCTAATGTCCCCTCACAGTCCCTTCAGTTTCCCCTAACGTCCCCTCACAGTCCCTTCAGTTTCCCCTAACGTCCCCTCACAGTCCCTTCAGTTTCCCCTAATGTCCCCTCACAGTCCCTTCAGTTTCCCCTAATGTCCCTTCACAGTCCCTTCAGTTTCCCCTAATGTCCCCTCACAGTCCCTTCAGTTTCCCCTAATGTCCCCTCACAGTCCCTTCAGTTTCCCCTAATGTCCCCTCACAGTCCCTTCAGTTTCCCCTAATGTCCCCTCACAGTCCCTTCAGTTTCCCCTAATGTCCCCTCACAGTCCCTTCAGTTTCCCCAATGTCCCCTCACAGTCCCTTCAGTTTCCCCTAACGTCGCCTCATATCCCGTTAGATTGGCTGCTCAGCCTACCTAAATTATCCCTCACCCATCATAGCCCTGCAATTCCCAACCAATCAGAGCGCTTGAAATACGCCCACTCAGGTCAGAGTGTTGTCGTTGTCCGAAGGGAGAAGACGCCTGTTTGTGAGGACTTTTTATTGACGACAGTAACACAAATGTCTGAATGTTGTGAGTGCATCGAAATATAAGCATTTCACTGTTGTATTCGGCGCATGTGACAAATAAAGGTAATAAAATTAGATTTGATATCTTTCAGACATACAGTACCAGTCAAAAGTTGGACACACTCACTACTCATTCAAGGGTTTTCTTAATTTTAACTATTTTCTACATTGTAGAATAATAATTAAGACATCACAACTGTGAAATAACGCATATGGAATGTAGTAACCCAGAAAAGTAGTAACCAACAAAGTGTGAAACAAATCTTTTTTTTTTTACCAGCACCAAAAACGCTGTTTTGACAACTGGCAATAAATATAGTGGGGGGAAATCAGGTTGAAACTGCTGTTGAAACTAACAACTAAAATACCACATGGAAATGGGAGATATCTTTTGGAATTTTAAAATCTTTTATCTCACTGGTTAGATAATCTACAGAAGACAGTCAGCTACATTTCAGAGTGATGCATTTAAATGTAGAGGTCCCCAGAACGAAGAGAAATGCAACACTTACTTCACTCATATTGAAATCACGTTGAAATCAATTGCGCGAGAGGGGGAGATGAGGTTGCACATCCTGATTAAACGAACAGCTCTAAAACCACATGGAATCTGGGTTTAATGTGTACATCACTGGTTAGAGGACAACCTGTGATAAAACAGCTCGCTACATTTTGAAGTGTTGTATTTTGATTCAAGTGGATCACCGACGAGATAAGTGTAACGCAACACTTTTTGTTCATCACATAAATAGTAATCTTTCATTTCAGAACCAGGATTTTTCCCCTGATGAGGCTAATATTCATATCATGATGAAATCAATAGATCAGGGGGCAAACATTTAGGGTTCTACATTGTGACATTTTATTGATATCATGGAACAACTCCTTCATGTATTTTCTGATGTCTAATCAGAGATCTTTTACCAGAGTATCTCTTCCCACATTGATCACAGCTATACGATTTCTCTCCTGTGTGTGTTTTCTGGTGTGCAGTCAGCTGGCTAGATGAAACAAAACTCTTCCCACATTGATCACAGCTATAACATTTCTCTCCTGTGTGTGTTCTCTGGTGTACAGTCAGCTGGCTAGATGAAACAAAACTCTTCCCACATTGATCACAGCTATAAGGTTTCTCTCCCGTGTGAATTCTTTGGTGCGTTTTCAGGCTGCTTGGAACATTAAAACTCTTCCCACAGTCAGTGCAGCTATAAGGTTTCTCTCCAGTGTGAATTCTCTGGTGTCTTTTCAGGCTGCTTAGATCAGTAAATCTCTTCCCACATTGATCACAGCTATAAGGTTTCTCTCCTGTATGGATTCTCTGATGTCTTTTGAGGTCTGCTGAAGAGGTGAATCTCTTCCCACAGTCAGAGCAGCGGTGAGATTTCTTCCCTGTGCGTTTCCGCTTCTGTTTCTTGAGATGTTCTGATGCGGAAAAACTCTCCTCTTCAGCTTCATGATGTTGTTGAGGCTCCCCAGAGGATCCACGATCGTCATGTCTCCCTCCTGTGTGAACAACAAAAACAAAGTCAGAGAGAATATTTGTTTTTCACCTTAGTAGTAAAGTGGATGATTGTAGGCTAGAAATACGTTTAAAAAAATCCTAAGCAGTGTGCTTAGAGAACTTTGATCACCAATATAGACCCCATTCTGTGTTTGCTAAAATTTTGCCACGAGGGCCGATGCACACACAATTTGGTTGCAGAAACTCTTCCCTGCTAATGAGGAAACCACTAGTTATGGATGTAGCATATCTGGTAATGAGGAAACCACTAGTTATGGATGTAGTGTATCTGCTAATGAGGAAAAAATCAAACAACCGTAGAACTAACCGGAGCTGTAATCAAACAACCGTAGATATAATCAAACAACCGTAGGGATTAACCGGAACTAGCCCATGAGGAGGAGATGCACTGCAGTACTTAATGCAGCTGGTGGCCACGCCAGATACTGACTGTTACTTTTGATTTTGACCCCCCCCTTTGTTCAGGGACACATTATTGCATTTCTGTTAGTCACATGTCTGTGGAACTTGTTTAGTTTATCTCTCAGTTGTTGAATCTTATGTTCATACAAATATTTACACACGTTAACTTTGCTGAAAATAAACGCAGTTGACAGTGAGAGGACATTTTTTTTTTTGCTGAGTTTAGTCCTTGTATCTTAACATCATTGTTTGTGGTTAATCTATATTCTATCTAAATGAAAATTCTACCAATTTTAAAGTAACTTTTATTGCCATTGCCAACTATGTAAAAATAACCTACATAAAGCCAACAAATAAAAACATTGCAGCCTGCAGTTAGAAAATATCCTGATAAAATTAAATCTCTTATAAATCACATTGGCTACACATGGCCTGTCTGCTAGGAACTGGAAACATTGGCAACACATGGCCTGTCTGCTAGGAACTGGAAACATTGGATTAACTTGGTCTGGCCCAGAAGATGGTGCTAGTGAACTCACAACATTGTATTAAATATTCTGGGCCGTCAGAGTTTCCTGCCCCAGTGAGCCCCGGACAGACAGACACAGCTGAAGGCCAAGGGATAATTAGTAATCAGGTAGGGATATTTTATGACGTTTCCATTGGATCAGAGGATTCATTAAAATGTTAAAATCATGCTGAGTGGTTATCAAAGGGAGAGAGCTGGACATATGTTTCCAATCTGCTCCATTGAGGAACTATTGTCATTCTCAATGGATGTAAAAACACACTTTGTTTACTTGCTGTTTGAGGTGAAATATATATATATAGTGCCTTGCGAAAGTATTCGACCCCTTGAACTTTGCGACCTTTTGCCACATTTCAGGCTTCAAACATAAAGATATAAAACTGTATTTTTTGTGAAGAATCAACAACAAGTGGGACACAATCATGAAGTGGAACGACATTTATTGGATATTTCAAACTTTTTAACAAATCAAAAACCGAAAAATTGGGCGTGCAAAATTATTCAGCACCTTTACTTTCAGTGCAGCAAACTCTCTCCAGAAGTTCAGTGAGGATCTCTGAATGATCCAATGTTGACCTAAATGACTAATGACGAGAATGATGAGAATGATGTATTTATCATCATTAGTCATTTAGGTCAACATTGGATCATTCAGAGATCCTCACTGAACTTCTGGAGAGAGTTTGCTGCACTGAAAGTAAAGGGGCTGAATAATTTTGCACGCCCAACTTTTCAGTTTTTGATTTGTTAAAAAAGTTTGAAATATCCAATAAATGTTGTTCCACTTCATGATTGTGTCCCACTTGTTGTTGATTCTTCACAAAAAAATACAGTTTTATATCTTTATGTTTGAAGCCTGAAATGTGGCAAAAGGTCGCAAATTTCAAGGGGGCCGAATACTTTCACAAGGCACTGTATATATATATATATATATATATATATATAACATTACATGTGAACTTTAAAGGTGTAACTATTTCACTCTGGCTTTGGTTAAAGGCAACTACAAACTCATACTAGTAGTCATCTCTCCTACTGGAGTAGTAGTAGTATTGTTGTCATGCCAACACCTTAAAACCGTTACGCAGGAGGTCTGAACTTCTTAACGAGGTCGCTAGGTTTGGGTTAAGGTTGCTACAGTAGCTTTCTCTATGAATCTGAGTGGTTACAGTGAGGGAAAAAGTATTTGATCCCCTGCTGATTTTGTACGTTTGCCCACTGACGAAGAAATGATCAGTCTATAATTTTAATGGTAGGTTTATTTGAACAGTGAGAAACAGAATAACAACAAAAATATCCAGAAAAACGCATGTCAAAATTGTTTAAAATTGATTTGCATTTTAATGAGTGAAATAAGTATTTGACCCCTCTGCAAAACATGACTTAGTACTTGGTGGAAAAACCCTTGTTGGCAATCACAGAGGTCAGACGTTTCTTGTAGTTGGCCAACAGGTTTGCACACATCTCAGGAGGGATTTTTTTCCCACTCCTCTTTGCAAATTTTCTCCAAGTCATTAAGGTTTCGAGGCTGACGTTTGGCAACTCGAACCTTCAGATCCCTCCACAGACTTTCTATAGGATTAAGGTCCAGAGACTGGCTAGGCCACTCCAGGACCTTAATGTGCTTCTTCTTGAGCCACTCCTTTTTTGCCTTGGCCGTGTGTTTTGGGTCATTGTCATGCTGGAATAGCCATCCAAGATCCATTTTCAATGCCCTGGTTGAGGGAAGGAGGTTCTCACCCAAGATTTGACAGTACAGGTCCCCGTCCATCGTCCCTTTGATGCGGTGAAGATGTCCTGCCCCCTTAGCAGAAAAACACCCACAAAGCATAATGTTTCCACCTCCATGTTTGACGGTGGGGATGGTGTTCTTGGGGTCATAGGCAGCATTCCTCATCCTCCAAACACGGCGAGTTGAGTTGATGCCAAAGAGCTCCATTTTGGTCTCAACTGACCACAACACTTTCACCCAGTTGTATGAATCATTCAGATGTTCATTGGCAAACTTCAGACGGGCATGTATATGTCCTTTTTGAGCAGGGGGACCTTGCGGGCACTGCAGGATGTCAGTGTGTTACCAATTGTTTTCTTGGTGACTATGGTCCCAGCTGCCTTGACAAGATCCTTCCGTGTAGTTCTGGGCTGATTCTTCACCTTTCTCATGATCATTGCAACTCCACGAGGTGAGATCTTGCACGGAGCCCCATGCCGAGGGAGATTGACAGCTATTTTGTGTTTCTTCCATTTGCGAATAATCGCACCAACTGTTATCACCTTCTCACCAACCTGCTTGGCGATGGTCTTGTAGCCCATTCCAGCCTTGTGTAGGTCCACAATCTTGTCCCTGACATCCTTGGAGAGCTCTTTGGTCTTGGCCATGGTGGAGAGTTTGGATTCTGATTGATTGATTACTTCTGTGGACAGGTGTCTTTTATACAGGTAACAAACTGAGATTAGGAGCACTCCCTTTAAGAGTGTGTTCCTAATCTCAGTTTGTTACCTGTATAAAAAGACACCTGGGAGCCAAAAATCTTTCTGATTGAGAGGGAGTCAAATTATTATTTCCCTCGTTAAAATGCTAATCAATTTATAACATTTTTGATATGCTTTTTTCTGTTGTTATTCTGTCTCTCACTGTTCAAATAAAATTACCATTAAAATTATAGACTGATCATTTCTTTGTCAGTGGGCAAATGTACTAAATCAGCAGGGGATCAAATGCATTTTTTCCTCACTGTACATTTCTCCAGCCGCTCAGCTGTTTACCAAACCATGTCTCATGGCTGACATTTTGTTGCTGTTTAAATCCCTTTAAAAAAAGCCACATCCATCAATCTGCAGTTCAACCAATAACAAAGCTGTAATTACACCACTGTTTTGGTAATTAGATGATGGATGGGGCTGGAGAAATGTAACTACTCTCAAATTCATAGACAGACCTATGGATGCAAGGACTGACCATCCATGATATCAACATTATAGTTTTAACCATGTTGAGGCTATACAGTGTTGATTTACATTGTTTCTAAACATTGGAGTAAAAAAAGCTTATTTGGGGTTCTGATGGGGTACAACAGTTGAACTAAGCTCATGAGGCATGTGTTATATTCTTCAAGAATCAATGGCTATAAATAAATAATTTACAAATACAGTGATGGTTCACATTGTTTCTATAAATATATACAGTGCATTTGGAAAGTATTCAGACCCCCTTTTCCACATTTATTACGTTACAGCCTTATTCTAAAATTGATTAAATTAAATGTTTTCCTCATTAATCTACACACAATACACTCTAGTGATAACATGAAAAACTTTTTTTTTTTGCACATTTATTAAAATAAAAAACATGAATACCTTATTGACGTAAGTATTTAGACCCTAAATTGAGATTAGGTGCCTCCTGTTTCCTGACTCTCAGAGAAACTAGATTCTCTGGTCTGATTAAACTCTTTGGCCTGAATGCCAAGCATCACGTCTAGAGGAAACCTGGCACCATCCCTACGGCGGCAGGGACTGGAGGACTAGTCAGGCTTGAGGGAACTAGTCAGCATTGAGGGTAAGATGAACAGAGCAAGTACAGAGTACAGAGAGAGATCCTTGATGAATATCTTCTCCAGAGCGCTCAGAACCTCAGACTGGGGCGAAGGTTCACCTTCCAACAGGACAACGACTCTCAGCACACAGCCAAGACAACGCAGGAGTGGCTCCGGGACAAGACTTTGTTCTATGCAGAGAACAATGGGAGACAGTCCCCAAAGTGTGCCAAGCTTGTAGTATCTTACCCAAGAAGCCTCAAGGCTGTAATTGCTGCCATAAAAGTACTGAGGAAAGGGTCTGAATACTTATTAAATGTGATTTCAGTTGTTGTTTTTTGCAAAATTGCAATAATGTCTAAAAATCTGTTTTTGTTTTGTCATTGTGTGTAGATTGATATTGGAAAATATATATATAAACCGTTTTAAAATAAGCCTGTAACATATCGAGGGAAAAGCCAATGGGTCTGAATCATTTAAATGTACAGATAAGGCAGTTGTAGATTTACTAATTTATAGCCACACATCAGTTCAACAACTGCAGAGTTTGTGCCTCTGTTTTTAAAACAGTACTTACTAGTGTTAATCAGGGCACGGTTTCCCAAAACCATTTTATGGCTAAATTCTTCGTTACCATTGGATGCCTTAAGATGCGTTTGGGAAACCGGGCCCAGATATCCAGGTTCCTCCTCTTCTCCCTCCTCTTCCTTTTTCGATGTTACAGTCATCTCCCACTCCTCCTCTTTCACTCCAAAAACTGCATCCTCTTCCTCCTCTGCTTTTACTGGAACATCCTCCTCTTTCACTCTGAATGCGTCTTCCTCTTCTTTAACTGTAACAGCCTCACCCTCCACTTGTTTTTGTATTGTAACAGCCTCTTCTTCTTTCTCCTCTTTCACGACAACGTTCAGCCACAGTCCCTCTTTCTCCGTCCAGCAGACCGCCTCTTCTTTAGCAGGAGAGTAGCTTAGTGAACTCATGGTCGTGGATATTAGCTATCTAGGCTAATGAATGAGCCGCAATCTAAATTGCCATGAGCTGACCAATAACATCGGAAATATGAAATTTAATCGGATAACTAACTAGACGACAGAAGTGGGTTTAAAACACAGTGTCTAATATACGCGAAAACTTCTAAAGAGCTTTATCGGTTCGTCTATTTTGTCTACAAGCTACCGAGGTGTCTGACTTCATGTTGCTGATGTTGAAAGAAGCGTTCCGTCCACTAGATTATACCTCACACCAGCAGCATCACCTTAAAGTCTCAGACCGCCATCTGCTGACTGGAGTGGGTAACGCAGTTGAGAGAAAATGTAGAGTTTATATTCAGACAAAAAGTTAATCGGAAGGAAGCGTGAGTTTTTACCCACCAATGTAACAACACAGTTAAAGACTTAGTAACGTAGAAGCAGTCACAATCTGGTTACCTATATGTGCAAACTGTTATGTTTTCTCGTTATTACTGTAACGACCCTGGATTTATAAGCGTGGATATCGACTCTGCCGCGTTTGCCGATGGTCGATAGCGCGCCCGGGCTAGAAGGTTGAGGGTTCGAGACCTGCATCCTGTTGTTTCATTACACTACACATTTATTAACTTCCGATATCTTCTAAACTACCTACAAGGCACTATTTCTCAACGTCATATTGATCTACTATATATAAACAGTAACATTGATATACTCTGTGCTACCGAGTTTGTATGCTACCTTTTTACATGCTGACAAACCTGACGCGTTTGTCACGAGCATGTTAATTTTGTCCATCCAGACTCGATCAGCAGTTTGAAATATCAAAATGAACCAACTATATTAATTGTGGGACTGTTCGAAAAACAAACATTCATGGCAATTTAGATAGCTTGCTGTTGCTCGCTCAATTGATATAAACATGGAGCTGTTATTTTACCTGAAATTCACAATGTTCTCTACTCTGACAATTAATCCACAGATAAAACGGTAAACCGAGTTTGTTTCTAGTAATCCTACTTTAGGCTTCTTCTTCTGATTCAAATACTAAATGTTCAGTGAATGTTGGGTGTTTTTTTATATAATTAACTTTAACAAATACTAAATACTAAATGTTCCATTCATTATTCTACTAACGATGCTCACCAATGCAGCTGACCGATGTCGAGAGTGACAATTAGCAGAATGTATTTTGTGATGCAGTTTCAACATTTGAGTAAATAATAAAAAATAAATTGCAGTTTAAGTCGGAAGTTTACATGCACTTAGGTAATTAAAACTAATTTTTTAATCACTCCACAAACTAACAAACTTTAGTTTCTTGCTAACAAACTATAGTTTTTGGCAAGTCAGTTAGGACATCTACTGTGTGCATGGCACGTAATTTTTCCAACAATTCTTTACAGACAGATTATTTCATTTGTAATTCCCGGTATAACAATTACGGTGGGTCAGAAGATTACATACACTATGTTGACTGTGCCTTTAAACAGCTTAGAAAATTCCAGAAAATTATGTAATATTTTAGAAGCTTCTGGTAGGCTAATTGACATAATTTGAGGCAATTGGAGGTGTACCTGTGGATGTATTTCAAGGCCTACCTTCAAATTCAGTGCTTCTTTGCTTGACATCATGGGAAAATCAAAAGAAATCAGCCACGACCTCAGAAAAAGATTGTAGACCTCCACAAGTCTGGTTCATCCTTGGGAACAATTTCCAAATGCCTGAAGGTACCACGTTCATCTGTACAAACAATAGTCCGCAAGTATAAACACCATGGGACCACGCAGCTGTCATACCGCTCAGGAAGGAGACGCGTTCTGTCTCCCAGAGATGAACATACTTTGGTGCGAAAAGTGAAAATCATTCCCAGAACAACATCAAAAGACCCAGTGAAGATGCTGGAGGAAACAGGTATAACATAATCTATATCCACAGTAAAACAAGTCCTATATCAACATAACCTGAAAGGCCGCTCAACAAATCAAATCAAATCAAATTTTATTTGTCACATACACATGGTTAGCAGATGTTAATGCGAGTGTAGCGAAATGCTTGTGCTTCTAGTTCCGACAATGCAGTAATAACCAACAAGTAATCTAACTAACAATTCCTAAACTACTGTCTTATACACAGTGTAAGGGGATAAAGAATATGTACATAAGGATATATGAATGAGTGATGGTACAGAGCAGCATAGGCAAGATACAGTAGATGGTATCGAGTACAGTATATACATATGAGATGAGTATGTAAACAGAGTGGCATAGTTAAAGTGGCTAGTGATACATGTATTACATAAGGATGCAGTCGATGATATAGAGTACAGTATATACGTATGCATATGAGATGAATAATGTAGGGTAAGTAACATTATATAAGGTAGCGTTGTTTAAAGTGCCTAGTGATATATTTACATCATTTCCCATCAATTCCCATTATTAAAGTGGCTGGAGTTGAGTCAGTGTCAGTGTGTTGGCAGCAGCTACTCAATGTTAGTGATGGCTGTTTAACAGTCTGATGGCCTTGAGATAGAAGCTGTTTTTCAGTCTCTCGGTCCCAGCTTTAATGCACCTGTACTGACCTCGCCTTCTGGATGATTGCGGGGTGAACAGGCAGTGGCTCGGGTGGTTGATGTCCTTGATGATCTTTATGGCCTTCCTGTAACATCGGGTGGTGTAGATGTCCTGGAGGGCAGGTAGTTTGCCCCCGGTGATGCGTTGTGCAGACCTCACTACCCTCTGGAGAGCCTTACGGTTGAGGGCGGAGCAGTTGCCGTACCAGGCGGTGATACAGCCCGCCAAGATGCTCTCGATTGAGCATCTGTAGAAGTTTGTGAGTGCTTTTGGTGACAAGCCAAATTTTTCAGCCTCCTGAGGTTGAAAAGGCGCTGCTGCGCCTTCTTCACGATGCTGTCTGTGTGAGTGGACCAATTCAGTTTGTCTGTGATGTGTATGCCGAGGAACTTAAAACTTGCTACTCTCTCCACTACTGTTCCATCGATGTGGATAGGGGGTGTTCCCTCTGCTGTTTCCTGAAGTCCACAATCATCTCCTTAGTTTTGTTGACGTTGAGTGTGAGGTTATTTTCCTGACACCACACTCCGAGGGCCCTCACCTCCTCCCTGTAGGCCGTCTCGTCGTTGTTGGTAATCAAGCCTACCACTGTTGTGTCGTCCGCAAACTTGATGATTGAGTTGGAGGCGTGCGTGGCCACGCAGTCGTGGGTGAACAGGGAGTACAGGAGAGGGCTCAGAACGCACCCTTGTGGGGCCCCAGTGTTGAGGATCAGCGGGGAGGAGATGTTGTTACCTACCCTCACCACCTGGGGGTGGCCCGTCAGGAAGTCCAGTACCCAGTTGCACAGGGCGGGGTCGAGACCCAGGGTCTCGAGCTTGATGACGAGCTTGGAGGGTACTATGGTGTTGAATGCCGAGCTGTAGTCGATGAACAGCATTCTCACATAGGTATTCCTCTTGTCCAGATGGGTTAGGGCAGTGTGCAGTGTGGTTGAGATTGCATCGTCTGTGGACCTATTTGAGCGGTAAGCAAATTGGAGTGGGTCTAGGGTGTCAGGTAGGGTGGAGGTGATATGGTCCTTGACTAGTCTCTCAAAGCACTTCATGATGACGGAAGTGAGTGCTACGGGGCGGTAGTCGTTTAGCTCAGTTACCTTAGCTTTCTTGGGAACAGGAACAATGGTGGCCCTCTTGAAGCATGTGGGAACAGCAGACTGGTATAGGGATTGATTGAATATGTCCGTAAACACACCAGCCAGCTGGTCTGCGCAAGCTCTGAGGGCGCGGCTGGGGATGCCGTCTGGGCCTGCAGCCTTGCGAGGGTTAACACGTTTAAATGTTTTACTCACCTCGGCTGCAGTGAAGGAGAGACCACATGTTTCCGTTGCAGGCCGTGTCAGTGGCACTGTATTGTCCTCAAAGCGGGCAAAAAAGTTATTTAGTCTGCCTGGGAGCAAGACATCCTGGTCCGTGACTGGGCTGGATTTCTTCCTGTAGTCTGTGATTGACTGTAGACCCTGCCACATGCCTCTTGTGTCTGAGCCGTTGAATTGGGATTCTACTTTGTCTCTGTACTGACGCTTAGCTTGTTTGATAGCCTTACGGAGGGAATAGCTGCATTGTTTGTATACAGTCATGTTACCAGACACCTTGCCCTGATTGAAAGCAGTGGTTCGCGCTTTCAGTTTCACGCGAATGCTGCCATCAATCCAAGGTTTCTGGTTAGGGAATGTTTTAATCGTTGCTATGGGAATGACATCTTCAACGCACGTTCTAATGAACTCGCACACCGAATCAGCATATTCGTCAATGTTGTTATTTGACGCAATACGAAACATGTCCCAGTCCACGTGATGGAAGCAGTCTTGGAGTGTGGAGTCAGCTTGGTCGGACCAGCGTTGGACAGACCTCAGCGTGGGAGCTTCTTTTTTAGCTTTTGTCTGTAGGCAGGTATCAGCAAAATGGAGTCGTGGTCAGCTTTTCCGAAAGGGGGCGGGGCAGGGCCTTATATGCGTTGCGGAAGTTAGAGTAACAGTGATCCAAGGTTTTTCCGCCCCTGGTTGCGCAATCGATATGCTGATAAAATTTAGGAAGGAGGAAGGAAGAAGCCACTGCTCCAAAACCGCCATAAAAAAAGCCAGACTATGGTTTGCAACTGCACAGATTGTACTTTTTGGAGAAATGTCCTCTGGTCTGATGAAACAAAAATAGAACTGTTTGGTCATAATGACCATCGTTATGTTTGGAGGAAAAAGGGGAGGCTTGCAAGCCGAAGAACACCATCCCAACCGTGAAGCACGGGGTGGCAGCATCATGTTGTGGGGTGCTTGCTGCAGGAGGACTGGTGCACTTCACAAAATAGATGGTATCGCGAGGAAGGAAAATGATGTGGATATATTGAAGCAACATCTCAAGACATCAGTCAGGAAGTTAAAGCTTTATCGCAAAAGGGTCTTCCAAATGGACAGTGACACCAAGCATACTTCCAAAGTTGTGGTAAAATGGCTTAAGACAACAAAGTCAAGGTGTTGGAGTGGCCATCACAAAGCCCTGACCTCAATCCTATAGAAATTTTGTCGGCAGAACCGGAAAAGCATGTGCGAGCATGGAGGCCTAAAACCTGACTAAGTTACACCTGCTCTGTCAGGAGGAATGGTCCAAAATTCACCCAAATTATTGTGGGAAGCTTGTGAAGGCTACCCGAAACGTTTGACCCAAGTTAAACAATTTAAAGGCAATGCTACCAAATACTAATTGAGTGTATGTAAACTTCTGATCCACTGGCAGTGTGATGAAATAAATAAAAGCTGAAATAAATCATTCTCTCTACTATTATTTTGACATTTCACATTCTTAAAATAAAGTGGTGATCCCTAACTGACCTGAGACATTTTTTACTCTGATTAAATGTCAGGAAATGTGAAAAAAAACTGAGTTTAAATGTATTTGGCTAAGGAGTATGTAAACTTCTGACTTCAACTGTATATTCTTCAAGAATCAATGACTATTAGGGCTGACCCCAATTAGTCGACTAGTCAATTGTTTGGTCAATAGGCTGATGGTCGACCCAATATGTTTTTAGTCAAACAGTCGCAAATATACAGTATTCAGACCCCTTGTGGACTTTTTCCACATTTTGTTACAGCCATATTGTGAAATTGATTCAATTGTTTTTTCCCTCATGTATCTACACACAATACACACAATACCCCACAATGACAAAGGTAAAACTGTTTTTTGAAATGTTTGCAAGTGTATATTTATATATATATAAAAAAAATATCACATTTACATAAGTATTCAGACCCTTTACTCAGTACTTTGTTGAAGCACCTTTGGCAGCGATTACAGCCTCTAGTCTTCCTGGGTTTGACGCTACAAGCTTGGCACATCTGTATTTGGAGAGTTTCTCCTATTCTTCTCTGCAGATCCTCTCAAGCTCTGTCAGGTTGGATGGGGAGCGTCGCTGCACAGTTATTTTCAGGTCTTTCCAAAGATGTTCCATTGGGTTCAAGCCCGGGCTCTGGCTGGGCCACTCAAGGACATGTGTTGTCTTGGCTGTGTGCTGTGTGGGTCTTCAAGGATCTCTCTGTACTTTGCTCTGTTCATCTTCCCCTCAATCCTGACTAGTCTCCCAGTCCCTGCCGCTGAAAAACATCCCCATAGCATGATGCTGCCACCACCATGCTTCACCGTAGTGATGGTGCCAGGTTTCCTCCAGACATGACCCTTGGCATTCAGGCCAAAAAGTTAAATCAACGTTTCATCAGACCAGATAATATTGTTTCTCATGGTCCGAGAGTCTTTAGGTGCCTTTTGGCAAACGCCAAGCGGGCTGTCATGTGCCTTTTACTGAAGAGTGGCTTCCGTCTGGCCTCTTTACTATAAAGGCCTGATTGGTGGAGTGCAGCATAGATGGTTGTCCTTCTGGAAGGTTCTCCCATCTCCACAGAGGAACTCTGGAGCTCTGTCAGAGTGACCACAGGGTTCTTGGTCACCTCCCTGACCAAGGTCCTTCTCCACCAGATTGTTCAGTTTGGTCGGGCTCTAGGAAGTGTCTGGGTGGTTCCAAATTCTTCTATTTAAGAAGGATGGAGGATTGATGTTCTTGAGGTCCATAAATGCTGCAGAAATATGTTGGTACCCTTCCTCAGAACTGTGCCTCGACACAATCCTGTCTCAGAGCTCTACGGACGATTCCTTCTACCTCATGGCTTGGGTTTTTGCTCTGACATGCACTCTCAACTGTGGCACCTTATATAGACAGGTGTGTGCCTTTCCAAATAATTTCCAATCAATTGACTTTACCACAGGTGGACTCCAATTAAGTTGAAGAAACATCTCAAGGATGATCAATAGAAACAAGATGCACCTGAGCTCAATTTCAGGTCTCTTGGAAAAGGGTCTGAATACTTATGTAAATAAGTTTTTTCTGTTTTTATTTTTTAATACATTTCATTTCTAGAACATGTTTTCACTTTGTCATTGTGGGGTATTGTGATGTCATTATGGTGTATTGTGATGTCATTATGGGATATTCTGATGTAATTATGCGGTATTGTGTGTAGATTGATGAGGAAAAGTTTTTATTAAATCAAATTTAGAATAAGGCTGTAACGTAACAAAATATGGAAAATGTCAAGGGGTCTGAATACTTTCCGAATGCACTGCAGGTCTCTCCATTGATGGGAGATGGACATTTTAAACTGATCAATGCTCTCTTTATATAACTGACTCGTTTGACTGATTGATCCATTCTACCTTCCATCCTGAAAGGAATTTTATAATATCTGTACATTATAGGAACACCTGTAATTACAAAAGCACAATGATGAATATAAGGTAAGGTCTGGGACAAGGTAGGCATTGGGGTTAGCAGTTAGCCATTAGGGTTAGCAGTTAGCCATTAGGGTTAGCAGTTAGCCATTAGGGTTAGCAGTTAGCCATTAGGGTTAGCAGTTAGCCATTAGGGTTAGCAGTTAGCCATTAGGGTTAGCAGTGTGGTTAAGGTTATAGACTTTATGACTGTGTTACTAAGTTGAACCTCTTGAGGAGAAAGGAATCTAAAAGTAATCCGATTACATTAGTGAGTTTGGGGAATCCAACAGTTATGTTACTGATGACACTTTTAGACAGGTAACAAGTAACTAACAGATTACATTTAGAAAGTAACCTACCCAACCCTGGATACAGTATAAAGGTCTCTCCATGGGTGGGAGATGGACATTTAGTTAAGATGATCAACACTCTCTTTATATTACTGACTTGTTGACTGATTGATCCATTCATCCTTCCATCCCTCCTCAGCCTTCCTCTCCTCTGAAGACCCAGTGAGGGTGGAGCTCAGTCAGAGAGCTGTTGAGGGACTGGTTAGGAAGAACACATCTACAGCCAGAGAGGTGAGAGGTCACACACGGTCTAGATGGTAAATATTTATGTCCCCTTGGGAATACAGATATGCAATTGTTGGTCACAGATACTCTGGAAATTCCAAACACAATGCCCACCCTGGCAGATCTAAACCTAATGCAGCACATCGTGATTTTTGTGCATCCAGACCTAATGCGGCTTGGAATGATCAGAAGTCACATTTAGGTGCCAGGTGTAACTGAGGCCATAGATGCTCCATATCCATTACTTTGACTGTTTTATATAATATGACTAAATGTGTTTCTGTGTTGCAGGGGCAGTCAAGAAATGGAACGGCAAGGCCACAGAACATGACATAAGCAGAGCTGTGGGAGACCACCTCAAGCCCCTGGTAGAGCCGGGGTGTTGTTTACCTCTCCACCACGCCTTCAGCAGGCTGGAAAAGTGGGATTGATCTGTTTGATCCATTTGTTTGTTTCAGTTTTCAGGAGTTGAATCCTTTGACGTATTGTTGATCTCAACATTTTTTCAACAAAAAATGCACTGGATTGGTTAAAGTCGGAAATTGGGTTAATTTGTTTTGTAATATATTCAAATCAAACCAAGCTTTATTTGTACAGCACATTTCAGACATGGACAACACAATGGGCTTCAGAGGAAAAACAATGAATAAAAACGATGACAATAAAAATATAAAAAATTTCCAACAAACAGGAAAAAAATTACAATAAAAACTGAAAGACTAATGAACAATAAATTGGAATTTATTGGAATTTTATTTTTTATTTAACCAGGCAAGTCAGTTAAGAACAAATTCTTATTTTCAATGACTGCCTAGGAACAGTGGGTTAACTGCCTGTTCATTGGCAGAACGACAGATTTGTACCTTGTCAGCTCGGGATTCGAACTTGCAACCTTTCGGTTACTAGTCCAACACTCTAACCACTAGGCTACCCTAGTGGTTTTTTACTACACAACAATCATAAGGATAAATAAAGAATAACAATAAAAACAGAAAGACTAATGATCATTCTAAGGAAAAGACATTGATTAAAATAGTAAGAATAGGATGTAATACCCAACCAGAAATATAAGCTAGTTTTACTACATTGTTAGTAAACAATATATTTGTACCAATAAAAACTCAGTTATTAATCATAATTATTTACGCAACTAAGTGTTACAAAAATGCTAATATTACGAAATATCAAAACCAAATGTACACCCATTTGATAATATGTATTGACAATAATTCACTTAATGGTGAGGCATGGAATAATAAAACATGTATCTTTTGTCAGGCTGAATGTTTGAAATATGAGGTGATTTGAGTCATGCTTCTTCAGTAGTGGAATAAAGACAATTAGCACTTGAATGTTGTCAAGAAATACGGGAGTGATGTAGGATTGTCAATAAAATTGATTATAGACCAATTTATTATACTTCGTCCATGTGTATAGGCTGCAAGTACGTTGAAATTAAGTTGTTTTCGAGTCATTGAAAAAAAAACTAAATATTTTCAACTACAACGGAGAAAACTAAATATTTTTAATAGTTCATCTTTCATTTCAATCCATAGCTGAAATCAATAGAACAGGGCAAACATTTAGGGTTTCTTCATTATGACATCATTACCCTACTCCTATTGCATTGTGACATTTGTTTCATTGATATAACGTATCTCTTGTCACATTGATCACAGCTATGATGTTTCTCTCCTGTGTGGGTTCTCTGGTGTGGTTTTAAAAAGTCCTGATTAAACAAAACTCTTCCCACAGTCAGAGCTAGTGTTAAAATGTATTTCCCGTGTGTTTTCTCTGGTGCAAAGTCAGCTCTCTAGATTCAGTAAAACTCTTCTCACATTGAACAACTCCTTCATGTATGAATTGTCTGATGTTTAACCAGAGATCTTTTATCAGAGTATCTCTTGTCACATTGATCACAGCTATGAGGTTTCTCTCCTGTATGTGTTCTCTGGTGTGATTTTAAAAGTCCTGACGAAACAAAACTCTTTCCACAGACAGAGCATTGGTAAGGTTTCTCTCCTGTGTGTATTCTCTGGTGTACTATCAGGCTGCTTAAGTGCCTAAAACTCCTCCCACATAGATGACAACTATAAGGTTTATGTCCTGTGTGTGTTCTCTGGTGTGATTTTAAATGTCCTGACAAAACAAAACACTTCCCACAATCAGAGCAACTATAAGGTTTTTCTCTTCTATGGATTCTCTGGTGTATTTTTAGGGTTGCTAAAGAGGTGCAACTCTTCCCACAATTAGAGCAGCAGTGAGGTTTCTCTCCAATGTGTTTTTTCTGGTGTACTTTTAGTGAATCTGATCTTGAGTAAGTCTTCCCACAGTCAGAGCAGTGGTGAGACTTCTTCCCTGTGTGAATTCTCTGGTGTGCCTTCAGTGAATCTGATCTTGAGTAACTCTTCCCACAGACAGAGCAGCGGTGAGATTTCTTCCCTGTGGGTTTCTGCTGGTGTTTCTTGAGGTGTTCTGATGTGGAGAGACTTTTCTCTGCCTCATGATGTTGTTGAGGCTCCCCAGAGGATCCACGTTTATCTTGTCTCTCTCCTGTGAGAACAACAAAGTCAGACAGATGGTTAAAAGGCCACTGTTTATTTTAGCTGAAAGGTGATGCTGTTGTAGAAGGCCCTCAACAGCAGAAATCCACTGTTTATTTTAGCTAAAAGGTGATCCCCATGATGTCGTACAACAATTTACATCCTTAATGAATGTTTAAGTGCTTTTACAAACTTATTTGACAATTATCTTAAACAGACAGTCAAGTGAGCAACAATAGACATGTTTTGTATTATTGTTTCCACAGTAGTATAGTGGATGATTCCAGGCTATAAATACATGATTACAGTTGCTGAAACCCTAAGCAGTGTGTCAGATTACTTTTGGTCTTTTATTATTTAGAAAGGGAATACTTTCACCATCATTAACAGTATTTATCTCACCAGGTTCCCCCAAACCATTAACAGTATTTACCTCACCAGGTTCCCCCATTAGGCAAACCATGAACAGTATTTATCTCACCAGGTTCCCCCATTAGGCAAACCATTAACAATATTTACCTCACCAGGTTCCCTCATTAGGCAAACCATTAACAGTATTTATCTCACCAGGTTCCCCCATTAGGCAAACCATTAACAATATTTACCTCACCAGGTTCCCTCATTAGGCAAACCATTAACAGTATTTATCTCACCAAGTTCCTTAAGTTGCCTTTGGGAAACCGGGCCCAGAAATCCAGTTCCCTCCTCTTCTTCCTCCTCCTTTTTCGATGTAACAGTCATCTCATCCTCCTCCTCTTTCACTCTGAACGCATCTTCCTCTTGTTTCACTGAAACGTCTTTCTCTTCTTCTTTCACGGTAACAGCCTCACCCTCTACTTGTTTTTCTATTGTAACAGCCTCCTCTTTCACCAGAGCCTCTTTCTCCGTCCAGGAGACCTCATCTTCTTTAACGGGAGGAGAGGAGCTTAGTGAACTCATGGTCGGAGATGATAGCTAGCTAGGCTAATGCTAACTTAACTTAATAAAACTTAACTAGATGACCAATAACAACACCGTAAATATTAAATTAAATCGGATAACTTAGTAGACGACAGAAGTGGGTATAAAACACAATGGCTCTACGAAAGCGTCTAAAGAGCTTTATTGGTTCGTCTATCTTGTCTAGCAAGCTACCGAGGTGTCTGACTAACTGTTGCTGCTGTTGAATGAAGCGTTCCGTCCACTACATTATACGTCACACCAGCAGCATCACCTTAAATTCCCAGACCGCCATCTGCTGACTGGAGAGGGTAACGCAGTTGAGTAAAATGTATCTATTATATTTTCAGACAACATGTTAAACGGTAGGAAGCACGAGTTTTTACTCACCAATGTAACAACACTGTGGTTAAATACTTAATAACTTAGTTGTAGTCACGATCTGGTTACCTATAATATATATAATAATATAATATGTAGGTCTTATACTAGCTCGGTGGCTGACGTCAGCAACACATCATGCTCTTCACGGACTGTGTGGGCAAAGATTAAACTTTATAACTAACCCAAGATGGACCAGAACCTGTCGTTTCCAATGGGAGCAAATGAATCACAGTGGGCGGAGCCAAGGACGAGCAAGAGATCCTATTGGCGCATTCTAATATTTATTTGCATATTTCCTTTGGGGAACGCCTACTCTGTGAAGTTTACCGGTGTGAAATAACTTATTACTCCCCTAATACTCCCTTGCACTCCTTCTAAACAATGCAATTACTTTGAAACATTGGCAAAACGTCATGTCTTCAAAACGTAGTCCACTCTGTTTGTTACAGATTATAGCTATGAAACAGAAAACTGTATTGAGATCAAACGTTTCATCGATGAGAAATTAGCAGAATGTCGGCCCAAATCCATCTTGCTCTATCTTCTACCACTGGGCTTCCTCTCATCACCACATTTGTTTGTGAGTGAAAACCGTCAACCGGATGCCTCACATTTATAGGTGAAACATCTGGCTCATTGTTCTGTAGTTGTATTATTATTGGGGCGGCAGGATAGCCTAGAGGTTAGAGCGTTGTACTGCAACCCCCGAGCTGACAAGGTACAAATCTGTCGTTCTGCCCCTGAACAGGCAGTTAACCCACTGTTCCTAGGCCGTCATTGAAAATAAGAATTTGTTCTTAATAACTGACTTGCCTGGTTAAATAAAGGTAAAATAAAAAATTAGGTGGTGGGCCGAAGCTGAAAGAGTGTCAATCGGTCCCAGTCGAGAGAGGATCCTGATTTTTTTTTGTACCGGACAGTGAAATATTGTTACGATGACTATAACATTTGTTGGCACCTGCAATTCTTGCACATCTTCTCATAATTTTTTTTGTTTTTAACACTTGTCTGTCTGCTCAGGCAAATTTGCCGAAGTCCTAAACTTGGAACCAATCAGAAGTCCCGTACAGACCCCTGGTGATGTAGGCAGCCAATGGCCTGCTTTTATCTACGATGGAACCACAGCCTCTTGTGAAAACGTGAGCTGTTATCTGATGAAGAGAAACAGATATATCTAGGGCCCAAAGAATGAAATTAGATAAGTAAATGTTTTAGAGTGCACTGAAAATATTCAGCATGCAATAATAATTATCTTGATATATAGCCTAGCTAGCTACTATAAATATCAATTTGTGTCTCATTAGCTCGCTCTCAGTCAGTGAATCATATATTTAGATTTGTTTAACACTTTTTCGTTACTACATAATTCCATGTGTTATTTCATAGTTTTGATGTCTTCACTATTACTATTATTCTACAATGTAGAAAATAGTCTAAATAAAGAAAAACCCTGGAATTAGTGCGTGTCCAAACCTTTGACAGGTACTGTATGTAAATGTGGTAAAGTTTAAAACATGTTTTTTTTTAAATATAAATTTGCAAAACGAGCTACAAATCTGTTTTTGCTTTGTCATTATGGGGTATTGTGTGTAGATTGATGAGGATTTAAAAAAAATGTTTTAATACATTTTAGAATAAGTCTGTAACAACAAAAAGTGGAAAAAGTCAAGGGGTCTGAAAACTTTCAGTATTCATTTTCCAAAAAGTAGCACATATAAGAACGTGATGTCATTATGGGGTATTGTGATGTCATTCTGGGGTATTGTGATGTCATTATGGGGTATTGTGATGTCATTATGGGGTATTGAACGCACTGGACACATATTAGAACATATTCTCAGTCTCTAACTGTGCATCTCTGAGCTACTCAATCATTTAATGCCAAGACATCAATATTAGCTCCTTGTTCCTCAGGATTAATAATAGTTGCATAATGGTAAACCTAGAAACTTGCATCTTATATCAAATCAAATAAATGTTTATTTGTCACATGAGCCGAATACAACAGGTGTAGTAGACCTTACAGTGAAATGCTGAATACAACAGGTGTAGTAGACCTCACAGTGAAATGCTGAATACAACAGGTGTAGTAGACCTCACAGTGAAATGCTGAATACAACAGGTGTAGTAGACCTTACAGTGAAATGCTTACTTACAAGCCCTTAACCAACAATGTTAACGTGTTAAGAAGAGAAAAAAAATAAACAACAGCAGTAGAATAACAGTTGCGAGGCTATATACAGGGGGTACCGGTACAGAGTCAATGTGGAGGCTATATACAGGGGGTACCGGTACAGAGTCAATGTGGAGGCTATATACAGGGGTACCAGTACAGAGTCAATGTGGAGGCTATATACAGGGGGTACCGGTACAGAGTCAATGTGAAGGCTATATACAGAAAATTATATTTATGTATATATTTATTTATTATATTTATGATATTTCAAGAGGTCTGAATACTTTCCAAATGCTCTCTAACGGTGCATCTCTGAGCTAAGGTTAACTCAATCATTTAATGCTAAGACATCAATATTAGCTCCTTGTTCCTCAGCCTCAATAATAGTTGCATAATGGTAAACCTAGACACTTGCATCTTATAGTATTCTGAGTGGTGACGATAGGCTCACAACCTTGGCTATACCTACTGGATTCTATTACGGACACTATAGCGTTCACATGGTAATGGAGTCAGATTGATGATTGTAGTTTATTATTATTCAACATCATTATTACACTGCAAAATGGAGACCCCGTCATCCTCAGTCGATGGGGATTTCCACCAACCTACATAATGGTTGGATCATTTCCACCAACCTACATAATGGTTGGATCATTTCTACCAACCTACATAATGGTTGGATCATTTCCACCAACCTACATAATGGTTGGATCATTTCTACCAACCTACATAATGGTTGGATCATTTCCACCAACCTACATAATGGTTGGATCATTTCCACTAACCTACATAATGGTTGGATCATTTCTACCAACCTACATAATGGTTGGATCATTTCTACCAACCTACATAATGGTTGGATCATTTCTACCAACCTACATAATGGTTGGATCATTTCCACCAACCTACATAATGGTTGGATCATTTCCACCAACCTACATAATGGTTGGATCATTTCCACCAACCTACATAATGGTTGGATCATTTCCACCAACCTACATAATGGTTGGATCATTTCTACCAACCTACATAATGGTTGGATCATTTCCACCAACCTACATAATGGTTGGATCATTTCCACCAACCTACATAATGGTTGGATCATTTCCACTAACCTACATAATGGTTGGATCATTTCTACCAACCTACATAATGGTTGGATCATTTCTACCAACCTACATAATGGTTGGATCATTTCTACCAACCTACATAATGGTTGGATCATTTCTACCAACCTACATAATGGTTGGATCATTTCTACCAACCTACATAATGGTTGGATTATTTCTACCAACCTACATAATGGTTGGATCATTTCTACCAACCTACATAATGGTTGGATCATTTCCAAACTTAATGGTGACTCATCCAGTTGATGGGGATTTGTACACTGCTCAAAAAAATAAAGGGAACACTAACATAACACATCCTAGATCTGAATGAATGAAATATTCTGAAATACTTTTTTCTTTACATAGTTGAATGTGCTGACAACAAAATCACACAAAAATTATCAATGGAAATCAAATTTATCAACCCATGGAGGTCTGGATTTGGAGTGACACTCAAAATTAAAGTGGAAAACCACACTAGAGGCTGATCCAACTTTGATGTAATGTCCTTAAAACAAGTCAAAATGAGGCTCAGTAGTGTGGGTGGCCTCCACGTGCCTGTATGACCTCCCTACAACTCCTGGGCATACTCCTGATGAGGTGGCGGATGGTCTCCTGAGGGATCTCCTCCCAGACCTGGACTAAAGCATCCGCCAACTCCTGGACAGTCTGTGTTGCAACGTGGCGTTGGTGGATGGAGCGAGACATGATGTCCCAGATGTGCTCAATTGGATTCAGGTCTGGGGAACGGGCGGGCCAGTCCATAGCATCAATGCCTTTCTCTTGCAGGAACTGCTGACACACTCCAGCCACATGAGGTCTAGCATTGTCTTGCATTAGGAGGAACCCAGCACAGGGCGCCAATGGCGAATTTGCCAATCTTGGTGTTCTCTGGCAAATGCCAAACGTCCTGTACGGTGTTGGGCTGTAAGCACAACCCCACCTGTGGACGTCGGGCCCTCATGGAGTCTGTTTCTGACCATTTGAGCAGACACATGCACATTTGTGTCCTACTGGAGGTCATTTTGCAGGGCTCTGGCAGTGCTCCTCTTGCTCCTCCTTGCACAAAGGCGGAGGTAGTGGTCCTGCTGCTGGGTTGTTGCCCTCCTACGGCCTCCTCCACGTCTCCTTATGTACTGGCCTGTCTCCTGGTAGCACCTCCATGCTCTGGACACTACGCTGACAGACACAGCAAACCTTCTTGCCACAGCTCGCATTGATGTGCCATCCTGGATGAGCTGCACTACCTGAGCCACTTGTGTGGGTTGTAGACTCCGTCTCATGCTACCACTAGAGTGAAAGCACCGCCAGCATTCAAAAGTGACCAAAACATCAGCCAGGAAGCATAGGAACTGAGAAGTGGCCTGTGGTCACCACCTGCAGAACCACTCCTTTATTGGGGGTGTCTTGCTAATTGCCTATAATTTCCACCTGTTGTCTATTCCATTTGCACAACAGCATGTGAAATTTGTCAATCAGTGTTGCTTCCTAAGTGGACAGTTTGATTTCACAGAAGTGTGATTGACTTGGAGTTACATTGTGTTGTTTAAGTGTTCCCTTTATTTTTTTGAGCAGTGTATATTACACTACAATTTCTAAATTTTCAACAAACATGTACTGGATTGGTTGAAAAGTGATAAAATTTAAACAGTATGCACTATTTTGACATAGTGTAAGATATACTGAATTGATACTATTTTTCATTTCGTTTATTCAATTGAACCTTTATTGAACTAGGCAAGTCAGTTAAGAACAAATTATAATTTACAAAGATTGCCAAAAACGGCCAAACCTGGACGACTCTGGGCCCATTGTGCGCCGCCTTATGGGACTCACTATCACGGCCTGTTGTGATACAGCCTAGATTCGAACCAGGGTGTCTGTAGTGACGCCTCAAGCACATATTTTTTCGTTGGTTTTGCAAGAGTGTTGATTGGTCAGACATTGGGTTCATTTGTTTTTGCAATAAGTTCAAATAAAATCAAGCTTTATTTATATAACATTTCACATTTCAGAAATTTTGCTTCATAGGAAAAAAAAACTAAAATTAAATTAATATTTATTACACAACATACGAGGATAAAAAAACTAAAGAATAACAAAAAAAATGAAAGACTAATGATCATTCTAAGGAAAAGCCATTGATTAAAATAGTTAGAATAGGATGTAATACCAACCAGAAATATAAGTTAGTAAACAATATAATTGTACCAAAAAATTGTCAAATAATTCTGATGACTAAATGTTACATGAATTGTAAATATTTTGAAATATCAAACCGAACACACACCCCTTTTAATATGTATTGACAATAATGCACTTTTTTTCTATTTTAAACTTTCACTTAAAAAAATAAATAATAATAAGACATCATCCGAATAAAATAAAAAAAAAATCTTACATTTTTTTTGTTGCTATTTTGGAGGAGCCCAAATCAGAAGAGTTATAACTTGTTCAAATCAATAACCAATATGTAGAAACAGTTTGTGATATTGAAAAGTTTAACATAAAATGTACTATCTACACAAACATGTTCCACAGTAGTAATCATATCATATCATCATTTTAGACCCAAGCCACCCCCAAGACTTTGAATTACTTCCCTCTGGGCGCAGGTATTGGGCCTCAGCAGAAAAAAACAGAACGAGACAATCATTCATGCCAGGTGTGATATCCCTCCTAAATAGCTCGGGTGAATGTTCCCATTGACCCTGTAAGGCCAGCACGCTAGTCTTTTCTTCTTTAAAAAAAAGAAAGTTGTATTTCTTATTATTGTTATGAAAGTTGTATTGTCTTGTTTTGTATTTAAACGCCACTTTAAATGTGTAAATTTCCCCATGGGGAAATAAAGTCAGTAATTTATTATTTTTATTTTACTAGGTAAGTCAGTTAAGAACAAATTCTTATTTTCAATGACGGCCTAGGAACAGTGGATTAACTGCCTGTTCAGGGACAGAACGACAGATTTGTACCTTGTCAGCTCGGGATTCGAACTTGCAACCTTTTGGTTACTAGTCCAACGCTCTAACCACTAGGCTGCCGCCCGTAAGTTAGTTAGTAGTAAGTATATTAATTACGCTGTTGTTTTGACAACTGGCAATACATCTGTTAGGGGGAAATCAGGTTGTATGTGCTGTTGAAACTAACGCAACTAAAAATGGAAATGGGAGATATATTTTACCTCACTGGTTAGAGGACAACCTGCAGAAAACAGTCAGCTACATTTGGGACTGATGCATTAAATTTAGGGGTCCCCAAAATGAAGAGAAATGCAACACTTATTCATCATCACTCATATCGATATCATTTGGAAATAAATTGCACGAGAGGGGGAGAAGAGGTTGCACATCCTGTTAAAACGAACAGCTCAAACACCCCACAGAATATGGGAATAATGTGTACATCACTGGTTAGGACAATTTGTAGAAAACAGCTAGCTACATTTTGAAGTGCTGCATTCTCATTCAAATGAGGCGCCAAGTGTAACAACTTTTTTCTTGTTAATCACTTTTTTGTTAATCAAATAAATAGTACTCATTACTTCCCCTGATGAGGCCTGGATTCATCCCGAGGCTAATATCTATATCACGCTGAAATCAATAGAACAGGGGGTCAAACGTTTACGATTCTACATTGTGACATCATTAAAATACTCCTACTTCAATGTTAAAACATTCTACATAGTGACATCATTAAAATACTCCTACTACAATGTTAATAACATTCTACATTGTGACATTTTATTGATATCATGAAACAACTTCATGTATGTATTTTCAAAATTTTACCAGCATATCTCTTTCCACATTGATCACAGCTATAAGAATTCTCTCCTGTGTGTGTTCTCTGGTGTAATATCAGGATGTTTGGCTAAAACTCTTCCCATATTGATTACAGCTATGAGGTTTCTCTCTTGTGTGTCCGCTGGTGAATAGTCAGATGGCTAGATGAAGTAAACCGTTTCACACATTGATCACAGCTATAAGGCTTCTCTCCTGTGTGAGATCTCCGGTGTATAGTCAGACTGCTAGATGTAACAAATTTCTTCTCACACTGATCACAGCTATAAGGTTTCTCTCCTGTGTGTGTTCTCTGATGTACCTTCAGGCAGCTTGAGTGAGTAAACCTTTTCCCACATTGATCACAGCTAAAAAGTTTCTCTCCTGTGTGAATTCTCTGGTGTAATTGTAATGTATATAATTTTGAAAAACTCTTCCCACAGTCAGAGCAGCTATAAAGTTTCTCTCCAGTGTGAATTCTCTGGTGTGATTGTAGTGTATATAATTTTGAGAAACTCTTCCCACAGTCAGCGCAGCTATAAGGTTTCTCCCCTGTGTGTGTTCTCTGGTGTGTTTTCAGGCTGCTTGGAACATTAAAACTCTTTCCACATTGATCACAGCTATAAGGTTTCTCTCCTGTATGGATTCTCTGATGTCTTTTGAGGTCTGCTGAAGAGGTAAACCTCTTCCCACAGTCAGAGCAGCAGTGAGATGTCTCTCCAGTGTGAATTCTCTGGTGTACTTTTAGTGAATCTGATCTTGAATAACTCTTCCCACAGCCAGAGCAGTGATGAAGTTTCTTCCCTGTAGGTTTCCGTTGGTGTTTCTTGAGGTGTTCTGATGTGGAGAGACTCTTCTCTGCCTCGTCAGCTTCTGCGTGGAGCAAAAAAAATAGGCTAGATTGTATTTTTTTCACAATGTATTCTGAATATTACCACAGATTATTAGAGCAAGATCGGGAGTGCTACTCAAGGAAACTCACTTTAACTTCTTGGTGACATGGGAGGCAGTATTGAGTAGCTTGGAAGAATAAGGTGCCCAGAGTAAACTGCCTGCTACTCAGCCATAAAAGCTAGAATATGCATATAAATAGTATATTTGGATAGAAAACACTGAAGTAACTAAAACTGTTTGAAAGATGTCTGTGAGTATAACATAACTCATATGGCAGGTGAAAACCTGAGAAAAATCCAACCAGGAAGTAGAAAATCTGAGGCTTGTAGTTTTTCCAACTCAGCCCCTATTGATGATAGTGGGATATTGGTCATCTTGCACTTCCTAAGGCTTCCACTAGATGTCAACAGTCTTTAGAACCTTGTTTGAGGCTTCTACTGTGAAGGGGGCTGAATGAGAGGGGAATGAGTCAGGTGTCTGGCAGAGTGCCTTGGGCTCATGACGTGCGGTCATGTGAGAGTTACCTCACGTTCCATTGCTTTTCTACAGACAAAGGAATTCTCTGTTTGGAACATTATTGAAGATGTATGTTAAAAACATCCTAAAGATTGATTGATTCTATACATCGTTTGACATGTTTCTACGGACTGTAACGGAATTTTTTGTCTGCTCGTTTGGATTTGTTTCCCAAACGCCCTAACAAAAGGGGGTATTTGGACATAAATTATGAACTTTATCAAACAAATCAAACATTTATTGTGGAACTGGGATTCCTGGGAGTGCATTCTGATGAAGATCATCAAAGGTAAGTGAATTTTTATAATGCTATTTCTGACTAATGTTGACTGCACAACATGGCAGATATCTGCTTGGCTGTTTTGGTCTCTGAGCTCCGTACTCAGATTATTGCATGGTTTGCTTTTTCCGTAAAGTTTTTAAAGAATCTGACACAGCGGTTGCATTAAGTAGAAGTTTATCTGTGTGGCTCAGTCGGTAGAGCATGGCGCTTGCAACGCCAAGCGTCGTGGGTTCGATTTGGGACCACCCATATGTAAAAGTAGTGGCCCCAGCCGACTTGTAAGTCGCTTTGGACAAAAGCGTCTGCTAAATGGGATATATTATCTAAGGTTCCATGTATAATAGTTGTATCTCTTATCAATGTTTATTATGAGTATTTCTGCAAAATCACTGGATGTTTTGGAATCAAAACATTACTGCACTTAACACGCCAATGTAAACTGAGATTTTTGGATATAAATATGCACACTATCGAACAAAACATACATGTAACATTTTTGTGACTTCTATCTTTGGCTGGAAAAATGACTGTTTTTTTGACTTGGCAATGAGTATTTCTGTAAATTGATGTGGCTCTCTGCAAAATCGTCGCATGTTTTGGAAATACTGAACATAACACGCCAATGTAAAATAAGATTTTTGGATATAATATGCACTTTATCGAGCAAAACATACATGTATTGAGTAACATGAACTCCTATGAGTGTCATCTGATGAAGATCATCACAGGTTAGTGATTCATTTTATCTATATTTCTGATTTGGCTGTGTTTTTCTGTGACTTGGTGGTGACCTAACAATCGTTTGTGGTGCTTTCGCTGTAAAGCCTTTTTGAAATCACACACTGTGGCTGGATTAACGAATTTAATCTTTAAAATGGTGTAAAATACTTGTATGCTTGAGGAATTTTAATTATGAGATTCTTGTTGTTTTGAATTTGGCGCCCTGCACTTTCACTGGCCGTTGCTGGGTGGGACGCTACCGTTAAGCTCTGTGTCGCTATTCACTAATTCACCACCGTGGCGGAAAACTCAGGGAAGTTCTCATAGGTTGACAGAAAAAAACAGCCTCCATTTACAGGTTACTTACAGTTCATACTACTTTTGGATTATATTGTTTGAATCACCTGCTTAATATAACGTTTGGGCCATCGTCTCAAATAAACCGCTTTAGACATAAAGAAATACTAACGACAACCAGTAAAATGCTCTGTGGCTAGCTTTTCCATCAGCCTGACAGTGAGCATTTAGCATTCAAGCTAACAAGTGCTGCATCCAAAACAGGTATTTTGCTAGCAATTATCTTATAGACTGTTCAAGCAATAATCAAAACAACAACTGTAAGCATTTTGAGAACCTCAAATAGCGTTTTTGGTTAGAAGTACAAACCTGGTAAATCTAGACTGTTGAATGGTCCCAGATGGTATACAGTTTATTTAGTAATAACCTGGTAAATCTAGACTGTTGAATGGTCCCAGATGGTGAACAGTTTATTTAGAAGTAATAATCTGGTAAATCAAGACTGTTGAATGGTCCCAGATGCTGAATAGTTTATTTAATAATAACCTGGTAAATCTAGACTGTTGAATGGTCCCAGATGGTGAACAGTTTATTTAGTAATAACCTGGTAAATCTAGACCGTTGAATGGTCCCAGATGGTGAACAGTTTATTTAGTAATAACCTGGTAAATCTAGACTGTTGAATGGTCCCAGATGGTGAACAGTTTATTTAGAAGTAATAACCTGGTAAATCTAGACTGTTGAATGGTCCCAGATGGTGAACAGTTTATTTAGTAATAACCTGGTAAATCTAGACTGTTGAATGGTCCCAGATTTATTTAGTAATAACATGGTATCTGCTAAATGACAAAAAGAAGAAAACCAAAATACATTGATATGAATAACTGGTTAAATATATAATATATACTGTATTAACTGAACAAAAAATATAACATGCAATAATTTCGGAGTTACAGTTTATATAAGAAAATCTGTCAATTGAAATAAATTCATTAGGTCCTAATCTATGGATTTAACAACTGGGAATGCAGATATACATCTGTTGGTCACTTTAAGAAAAAACAGTATGGGCGTGGATCAGAAAACCAGTCAGTATCTGGTGTGACCACCATTTGCCTCATGCAGCACGACACATCTTTGCATAGAGTTGATCAGGCTGTTGATTGAGGCCTGTGGAATGTTCCCCCACTCATCTTCAATGGCTGTGCGAAGTTGCTGGAAATTGGAGGTAACTAGGAAATGCTGTCATACACTGCAATCCAGAGCATCCCAAACATGCTCAATGGATGGCATGTCTGGTAAGTAGGCATGGAAGAACTTTGTCATTTCCAGCTTCCAGGAATTGTGTATAGATCCTTGCAACATGGGGGCTGTGCATTATCATGATGGCGGCGGATGAACGAGCCTCAGGATCTTCAAATTGCCATCGACAAAATGCAAATGTGTTTGCTGTCCGTAGCTTATATCACGTGACATCAGCAAACGCATCCATGAAGAGCACACCTCTCCAGCATGCCAGTGGCCATTGAAGGTGACCATTTGCGGTTACGACACCAAACTGCAGACAGGTCAAGAGGTGAGGAAGACAAGTAAGAGATGGTTTCTGACAATTTGTGCAGAAATTCTTTGGTTGTGCAAACCCACATTTTACCTTTATTTAACTAGGTTCAAGGGCAGAATGACAGATCTTGTCAGCTTGGGGATTTGAACTTACAACCTTCGGGTTACTAGTCCAACGCTCTAACCACTAGGCTACCCTGCCTCCCCGAAGTTTCCTCAGCTGTCAGACAATCCCACAGGTGAAGAAGACGGATGTGGGTTGATCTTGGTCTGGCGTGGTTACACAAGGTCTGCGGTTGTGAAGCTGGTTAGACGTACTGCCAAATTCTCTAAATGTTTCTAAAGGGGCACCTTGTCCTGAGGACATTATTAAAAGGAAACTATAAAATGCGCAGCTGACACACAACAACATGCCACAGATGTCTCAAGTCTTGAAGGAGCGTGCAATTGGCATGCTGACTGCAGGAATGCCCACCAGAGCTGTTGCCAGAGAATCTAATGTTAATTTCTCAACCATAAGCCGCTTCCAACGTCGTTTTAGCGAATTTGGTATAATTTCCAACAGGCTTCACAACCACAGACCACATGCCAGCCCAGGACCTCCACATTCGTCTGAGACCAGCCACCCAGACAACTGATGAAACTGAACTTTTTCTGTCTGTAATAAAGACATTTTGTGAGGGGAAAACGTATTCTGATTGGCTGCACGCCTGCCCAGTCAAGTGAAATCCCTAGATTAGGGCCTAATGAATTTATTTCAATTGACTTTATATGAACAGTAGCTCAGTAAAATCGTTGAAATTCGTTTATATTTTTGTTCAGTATTTAATAAGTGTCCCGAATTTATTTTTACTATGTTACTTCTAGTCTGTGAGACCAGGCTGTAAACAGAGGTAGCTGTGATCAATATGATGAACCCGTTTTCACAACATTTAAGAACCTGGTGATAGAAAACAGTGTGAATGTAATAATGACAATAGACTCAGGAGCAATTTAGCGAACTGGTAGTGTTTTCATTTGACTTAGAAAGAGTAGCACCACTGTGTGCTAGAGGTGTCCCTAACGACACTATGTCGATTCCAGGCTGTATCACAACCAGCCGTGATCGAGAGTACCATAGGGCGGCGCACAATTGGCCCAACATAGCCCGGGTGTGGCCGTTATTGTAAATAATAACTTGTTCTTAACTGACTAGTTAAACCCCCCCCTCCCCCCCAAAAAGGCAGCAATACAACGTCTTTGTGACGTTACACTACTCCCTCCTTTCAAAGAGCGCGTCCTGGCGTCCTCCTTGCGGCTTTACGTCTTACAGGAACGCGCTCACTGGCCAAGCACACGCACTGTCGTGGATGCGAGGTCCGATCACTTCAGACACCAAAGACCAAGACTTGGCCCTGATTGTAACAACAACAACAAAAATGGCCGATTTGATAGTGTGACTCCTTTACCGTGTGACTTTGCCCTTTAGTTCAACAAACTGCATTGTGCTTCTGTTTTAAGACAGTAAATTACTTACTGGGGTTAATCAGATCCTCCTCCTCCTCTTCTTCTTCTTCCAATATACCAGTTATCTCTCCCTCCTCTCCAAAATCTGAATCCTCCTCTTTCTCGTCCTCTTCTTCTTTCACTGCAACATCCTCATCCTCTACTTTTGTTACTGTGACATCCTCCTCTTCCTCTTCCTCTTTCACGACAACGTTCAGCCACAGACCCTCTTTCTCCGTCCAGCAGACCTCCTCTTCTTTAGCAGGAGGAGAGCAGCTCAGTGAACTCATGGTCGGAGATGCTAGCTAACAGTTAGCTATCTAGGCTAGTGAACTAAACCAGCCAGCTAGCTGACTAATAACAACAATGTAAATATGAAATTAAATGGGATAACTAGCTAGACGACATAAGTTAGTTTAAAACACAGTGGATAATATACATGAACGAGTCTAAAGAGCTTCGATGTTTCAGCTAGCAAGCTACCGAGGTGGCTGACCATTATCATTTAACTATAAAAGAACATGGCTGACGAGTTGTCTTATCACTAGTTACTATAGCCACAATGTCAACATTGGCTATCGTAAAAACAATATATGAAAACAAACATTACATTGTTTTGTCTTCATTTAAGTTTAGACATAAGGTTAGGTTTAAACATCTGATTTTAATAATAGAAGCTGTAGAATTGAGAATTGGGCGAGGTTTAGCCATAATTATGACTTTGTGACTGGGGTAACTAGTGACGACCGACTAGCTGTTGTTGTTTAAAGAAGAGTCCAGTTCACCACCACGTCACATTCTGGCAGACTGGCCTGAAAGACTCACAGCGCCCTCTGCTGACTGGAATGGAAAACACAGTTGAGGGAATGTTTAATTTTATTTTCTGATTATCAGTTAATAAAACAATTTCAAAGATTGGTTTTGATTTAATTTCAATTTCTCGCTCCTTCTCTCTATGACCTTTTCTCTCCCTCTCTATTTTACCCTCTCTCCCTCTCTCTTTGACCATCTCAATTTAAATTTATTGGCATGAGAAACATATTGCCAAAGCAAGTGAAGTAGATAATAAACAAAAGTGAAATAAACAATAACAAATGAACATTAAAAATTACACTCACAAAAGTTCCAAAAGAATAAAGACATTTCAAATGTCATATGTCTATATTCAGTGTTGTAATGATGTGCATATAGTTAAAGTGCAAAAGGGAAAATAAATAAACATAAACAGGTTGCATTTACAATGGTGTTTGTTCTTCACTGGTTGTCCTTTTCTTGTGGCAACAGGTCACACATCTTGCTGCTGTGATGCACACTGGTATTTCACCCAATAGATATGCAAGTTTTTCAAAATTGGATTTGTTTTCAAATTCTTTGTGGGTCTGTGTAATCTGATGGAAATATGTGTCTCTAATATGGTCATACATTTGGCAGGAGGTTAGGAAGTGCAGCTCAGTTTCCAACTCATTTTTTGGGCAGTGTGCACATAGCCTGTCTTCTCTTGAGAACCAGGTCTGCCTTCGCGGCCTTTCTTGATAGCAAGGCTATGCTCAGAGTCTGTACATAGTCAATGCTTTCCTTAATTTTGTGTCAGTTACAGTGGTCACGTATTTTGTCAATGTGTACTCTCTGTTTAGGACCAAATAGTATTCTAGTTTTCTCAGTTATTTGTTAATTCTTTCCAATATGTCAAGTAATTATCTTTTTGTTTCTCATGGTTTGGTTGGGTCTAATTGTGCTGCTGTCCTGGGGCTCTGTGGGGTGTGTTTGTGTTTGTGAACAGAGCCCCAGGACCAGCTTGCTTAGGGGTCTCTTCTCCAGGTTCATATCTCTGTAGGTGATGGCTTTGTTATGGAAGGTTTGGGAATCACTTCATTTTAGGTGGTTGTAGAATTTAACGGCTCTTTTCTAGATTTTGATAATTTAGTAATCCTGCTCCGATTTGTCACCCAGAGGGTCCTAGAGATAAAATAGAGACAAAATAAAATTATTTAAAAAATATATATATTTAAAAAAAAAATTATATATATATATATCCTAACACGATCAAAGTGTTCAAAGCTGTCATCAAGGCAAAGGGTGGCTACTTTGAAGAATTTAAAATATATTTTGATTGTTTAACACTTTTTTCTGTTTCCTACATTATTCCATATGTGTTATTTCATAGTTATGATGCATTCTACAATGTAGAACATAGTAAAAATAAAGAAAAACCCTTGAATGAGTAACTTTTGACTTTTGACTTGTACTGTGTGTATATATATATATATATACAGGACTATATAGACCTGTGGCATACAGTATATTAGTATAGTCTATGTGCCTTACAGCCTATTGATCCACATATCTCAACATAAAACTAACTAGTGCATAAAATGAAGATAGCTCACTCAGGCCGTTTACCATTGTCTACTTAAGGGAGTGGCTCTAAAACCTTAGGTAAAACTTAGGTAAAATCTTAG